>NC_054604.1:8320637-8626406 GCF_004785595.1 Juglans microcarpa x Juglans regia
TTTTGGTTGAGTCGGGCTCAAGTGTTATGGTGGGTTAATTTATATCGGGGGCTTGTAAATATTGGTATTTATTAAATTTTTTGGAAGAAGCCCAGTCTATTATTTCTTCTCTTAACATTCAGTTTAGACATGTGTTTAGAGAAGCAAACATGGTGGCAGATTTGTTAGCTAAACATGAGGCTAAATAAGGACTTGGGATTTCTTTGGAGAGGAGTTTGGTTCAGGGAGGCTTAGGGGTCTTATTCGTACGGATAGATTGGGTATTTCTTATGTTAAATGTTAGGCTATATTTTTTTATTTGGATGGGACTTTGGTTGGAATTATTGTTGTAATTATGATCGTTCCTTCGCCTGAGTGAGGGTTTTTATTAATAAATGGAGATGTCGTCCTCCTTTGCTTAAAAAAAAAAAAAAAACTACCATTTTCATGAAACTCATGGAAGACCCCCATTATATCTTCTTTGGCCACTTCCTAACAAGTTTGAAAAAAAGCTATAGAAAATCCATTTGGACCTGGAGCTTTGTCACCCACCAAGCTTTGTAATGCTTTTCTAATTTCTATTTCTTCAAAAGGCCTCTCAAGTTGTGTCCTACTACTTGCGAGTCAAGTGTCAAAGTGAAGCCCATCTAGTCTCGGCCTCTAAGAGAATTGTTCGGAAAGAAAACTCTTGTAATAGTTGACAATGTGATCTGTGACCTCGATTTGGCTAGAAGAAGCCGCTCCATCAACCATCAACGTCTCTATGACAACGTTCCTCCTATGCAAGTTAGTCATCCAGTGGAAAATTTTGGTGCATTTATCCCCTTCCTTCAACCAAAGTGCTCTCGACTTATCCAAGTTATTTCTTCTGATAAAGAGACCCCTTCGAGGTTCACAATCACTTGAATTTTACAAGCCCTCTCCATTTCAAATTGCCCTATCCTCCTCTACTCCCTCCATTCTTTTGAGTTCCTTAAAGATAGTACTTTTGATTTTCCACATTACCACATGCTTGCTCATTGCATGCCTTCAAATCTTTCTTCATATACTTCAATTTTCATGGCATGATATAACTTGGAGTGCAATGAAAGTGATAAGACCACCATTGCCGAACTTTATTGAGAAACCCATATAATTTTAACCATATGTTCTCGAACTTGAAGTATCTTGGGCCCGTGAATACCTCCACAATCAAGGATGATGAGAAATTGAGCAACCTGTGAAGTCTTTTATGAATAAGTTCTAGATGATGTGCTGCTCATTTAGGTGATACTAAGAATCTATCGAGCCTTGACCAGGAGGGGTGTTTTCAATTGCTTGACCAAGTGTAGGTGCCACCTGCAAGAATATCTAGTAAATCTTGTTCAGAAATGAAGTTAGAGAATTCTCCCATTGGTGGATTGAAGCTAGAGCTGCCCAATCGTTCGCTGGAGAATCAAGTAACGTTAAAGACACCACCGATACACCAAGGTAAGATCCATATGCTACTTAGGCCAACCAATTCCTCTCAGAGTAAACTTCTTGCATGATCTAATTTAGGACCATAAAGCCCGGCGAAGGCCCACTTAGGTTTGTAATCGAATCGAGCCAAGTCAATCTTTGATTTGTCGCATTCGGCTCGACTCAAAATACTCGAACTCGAGCTCAAGTCCGAGTTCGAGATTTTTATTTATTCTTTGTTTAAGTTTGACTTGGTAAGATAAATTCCCAAGATCTCGTCCCAAAAAGGAGCTCGAGTCGAGCCGAGCTTAGCTCAAATTGTTTGTTTTTTAATGTTTTGAATAATGTTTAATAATTAATAAATTATATAGATAAAAATAAAAATCTAATATTAAATTTGTACAACTAACAAATACAACCTCTATTTAATTATAAAATTTTAAAAGTTTATAGATAATTAATATCTAACTAGTTGATATTTATCCATAATAACAATATATTATATACCTATAGAAATAATTAATACATACACATAATATGATAACATATATCTATTTCATATATGGTTCCCACATATTAGTATATGAAATTATTAAATCTTATCAACTAATTATTGTACAAATTATAAAATATAACTATTAAATATATTCAATATATAGACATAAGTAATTAGGTTACATATTATATATTTAATTATAAAAGTACTATGCTCATATTATTAGCTAATACATATATATATATGTGTGTGTGTGTGTGTGTGTGTGTGTTTGTTTATGTATATATACATAGGTGTATATATATATTTATCAATATATGAATTAACTTTAATCAAGTCAAGTTAACGAGTCGACTCGGACATAAACAAGCAGACCTTAACTAGTCTTAGCTGAGTCGAGTCAAGTTTTGTCGAATATGTGTCATTTACAAATCGACCAGGTATCTACTTTCATGTACGAGATTTTTTTTTTTTTTTTTTTCACGAGTCAAGTTTGATTCAAGTTTAACCGGACGAGTACTGAGAAGGTTATTGAACAGACTAATTCATAAACAGCTCTAGGCCCACCGATGTCCATACACAACATTCTTGAACGAGCAAGCCACATTATAATCCCCATACAATCTTCTAACTTTGCCACTACTCTTTTATTTCACGTCACTAAGATGCCTCCCGATGCTTCACTGGATGATAAATAATGCCACCCTACTTGCTTACAACACCACAAGCTCCTAATAGTGCTAATGAGGATAAATTCCAATTTCTTTTCTTGTAAATAAACGACTTTTCTTGTAGACAAACGATGTCCACTCTCCAACTAGGTAATTGGTTTCTAATTTTGAAACACTTTTCCTTCTCATTCAGGGCCCTCACATTCCATAAAACAGATCTTCCACAGTTAGAACTCCTCTTCTACTCCATGGTTGACTGTCCAGTTGAGCCTTTTTAATTCTCTTGCTCTCTTATTTGCTGAATTGATCTCATTTGATGAGCTAGAGTGAGTCTATCCAGCCTCTATAGCTGCAAGGAGAGCTATAAATTGATCCTCAAAACCATCACACAACATCCCCACACAATGTTAAATCTCCTGGATGTTGCTTTCTTGGGTGCTTCACAATATACCTCTTCACTGACCAGAGGATTTGCTTGCACCTCACCCACCCCATCCGAGGATTGCTCTCCCTCGACCCCATCCAAATCATACACGACCACGGCTTTGTCTAGGATTTCCCTTTCCTCCATATTACCCACTTCAGAGGCTTTTCTAGTCGTATGAATAGGACCAAATAAGGCTTTGAAATATACAGTTGAGAACAAAGTACATATATCCTTCCATATAATAACCCTAAAAAAGTAGAATTTCTCCCTACCCTATTACATCTTTCCATTCAAGTATAAAACATGCTTTCTTACAGCCAAATTGCGTTAATGCCTTTATTTCTCGACCCAATAATGAATTGCCTTCCCATCTCTCAAACAGTTGAAGCCAGAAGAGTACAGAGCATTGGATGTTAGTTCGCATCTCATCCAGGTCAAGCACAAAAATTTTGAGGAGAGAATTATAAGGGCTTCTTCTATTGATGCTAAACAAAGGTTCATTTACAGCATGCCTCATGTAGAAGTAGCAATTTCTTAACCACAAGCTATCGCATCGGCAAAACAGATATAAGCGGTTACACAAAACATGCAACACACCTTAATTAACAATAAGCACTCAAATCAAAACCCTAATTACTTACCGGGGGACCTAGTAAGAAAAAAACTCTAGGACAGCCTCAGCGCCATTTCTTGTAGGAGAGCTCGCTTCTGCGAGGCATTAATTATGTGATTTGTCTCAGCATTCTCGAGCACATCAGTGATAATGGCAGCCGCATGACCAAGAGGTTCCTCAGCCACCCTCTTCAACATGAAGGCCTGCAGAGTCCTAAGTAATTAGTAAAACAGCCAAAGAGTTTTTGAGTACCGACAAGCAAAGCTTTTGAGCAGATATTATTTGAAAAATTATATACCAAGACATGATTTGGCTATCAGATCAAAGAAATACTGGGAAAGTAAAAAAGATGACAGATCTTGCAAAATCGACAAATTTCAAATAGATTTAGAGCAAAATCTGAAAGAATAATATTCAGTGTAGAAGAAGAAACGCTAATAACTAAAACATTTCGTTCATTTTTTTTCTTTTGTTATAATGACCTGTAAATTATTTTAATTAGATCATTGAAAACAATTGTGGAAAAATGTTTCATAAAAGATTTTAAGGATCTCAGTGATTTTAATTAATGAATATCAGAAATAAAGAGCAGATTATGAAGATTGAATAATTGCAAATTATAATCTGAAACTATCTAATGGAATAAGGTGTGCGCGCATATGAGAGAGAGAGAGAGAGAGACCTGGCCATGATGAGATATTACCAATGTACAAGGATACTGAAACCAAGGCTCCCCATCAATTTGAACGGGTAATCCAGCTAAGAGCTGTATCTTAATTGTTTGCCCTTGTGCAAGTCTTCGAGCACGAGAAAGCCCAACCTGTTCCCAGACAAATAACCAATTCAGAGGCATTTCACAAGATATAAATCTAAAAATGCAGCCCCAGTTGTTTTCTCAAGAACTTGGATCCATGTCAAACTCATTTTATATGATCAAATTAAGTAATGTTTGTGTACGGAGCATCGAGCTATATTGGAAAATGAAATGTAGAAGGTGCAAGGGCAATTGGGTAATCTCCTACTCTGCCAAAAAGGACAATGGCTCCAATTACAGGTTAAATATTACAAAACCAGATTCTTTATATCTTCTTAGCAGGATGAAGAGTGCTGTCGTGAAGTCATTAAACTTTACTCAAATTCCCAATTAAATCCTCATGTTTTATCAGCTAGGACACGTAAAGGTTAACATGTTCCTTTAATTTAAAAAAAAAAAAAAAAAAACTCGATTTGATGACAATAAATCAAATGCATGCTCAATCTTATACAGTAGGTGATAGAACTTATTCAAAACGCTCCAAAACAGGTCAAATAAACGTGTAAATATAAGAAACCAGTTTACCTGAAGCTTCCCCAGGTGCCATGTCCCCGATATGCTCACAACCTCAAGTATCTTATCATGCATAGATTGTGGATCAAAATTATCATAACTTTCATCCTCATTTTGCCATAGATCTACACCACCCATGTAGCTCCCAATGTTGGCAACAAGTACACCTTCTGCATCCTGCAAAGATTCAAACCCAATCATATAATTAAACACAGGAGCTATGGGAAGATTTTAAACTTTCAGTCCATACTCTACTCAGGATTGAAAATTATTTAAATGAGTATATTTTAGCACCAATCACGGAAGCTTAAGGATAACTCAGGGTTGGTAGCTACAAGGAGAAAAGAAAGGATGAAAAGAAAACGAGTAAAATGGCCAGGAAAAAGTGAAATATGCTAACAAAGAAGGTGGAGAACAAGAAGCATATGCTCCAACCTCTGATCATTTTTATCAACCAATTGTGACAATCATAGAAATATCTAAGTTATTTATTCATAAGCAGAGGGAAAACTGCAAAAAGAAAAGAGCTAACAGAGTAATTCACAGAAATTATTACGATTGCACCTAATGATAAATTTACAGACTCAAAATATCCAGCATTTTCTTGGTTGACAAGTAATCCATGCACCCTAGCAGGTCATTTACTTCATGAACCAACAACCAGGCCGTGCGAGGAGATGCCATTTCAGTTGAATATCATTAGCTGACAGCACCCCAGATTTAAAAATCATAAATATTTGGAATTCATTTATGATGCCAAAGCTTATCCAAAAGCCCAATCAGCATGGTGACGAGTTCTTAAATGGTTCAACACAAAAATGATTCTAACCCACCTCAGGAACTTCAACCTCAACCCCATCCACCTCAACACGAACTTCAAAAGGAAAATCAGCAAATGTCCTATCCATTATACTCTTAGCGCCCTCTCTTGCATAAAGAACTTTATTCATAAACTGCACATTGGGAATAAGAATTACACTTGGATAAAATAACCTGAAGACCAAACAATAATTTCAACAATATAAAAAAGAAAAAAAAAGCATAATCAAGCAGAACCTTTTGAGTAAAAAAAATCAAAAACTAAAATAAAAGGGAACTATAGTAAGACAGTGGTCTATCCTGGATAAAGTGTGATGTTAGTATATTACTTTTTTGAGCATAAAAAAGTGACTTTTTTGCCCTTCCTTTCTAAGAATGTACAGAATCTATAGACTTGAGTCCTTGCTATTTCATGAACCAGGTACGCTGGTCAACAGACTTTGATAATGCATCAAAAACAAAACTTTGTATTTCTCTTTCTCTTTCTTTCATTTCTTTCTTCCTTCCTTCCTTTATTTTATTTTATTTTAATTTTTTTTTTTTTGGGGGGGGGGGGGGGGGGGGTTGTTAACATCATTAATTGACATGCTCAACAAGAAAGAGTTCCTGAAAATTATAAAAGATTAAAGAACTTAGATGTTTTGAAAATCTGAAATCAAGTATTTTGCAGAGGATATAGCTACTAGCATAATGCGCTTATATTCTCCAAATAATTTTATATATAGGTTGCACTAAAGCCAAAAGATTCTTGTTATGTGTAAGGAATGAAATTTCAAAGAAACTTGAAGAATTACTTATTTAGGTAAGTTATTGAATGTAATAAAATATCTCGCACGCTTAAAACCAGAGAAGTACATTCCTTTCCCTACACAAGGTATTCTAGACTCAATTTTAAGAGAACGTTAGGTTTGGATAGTAAGTTGAGATGAGATGAGTTGAGATGAAAGTTAAAAGTTAAATAAAATATTGTTAGAATATTAGTTTTTAATATTATTTTTCTTTTGGAATTTGAAAAGGTTGAATTGTTTATTGTCTTTTATGTGGGAATTTGTGAAAGTTGTAATGATGAGATGAGATGAGATAAAATAGGTTGAGAGTGTTTCTCAATCCAAACCTAACTATCTGAACTTTATATAATTATAGTATATGAAAATGAAAAGATCAAATACTAAGCATTAAGGACTTATTGTACTTCAAATTTAACTTACTTGGTTATAGAACTTCTCTGGATTTTCCTCCCGCAGATTATGAATGTCCAGAGCAACCTTCGCGTCACACCCAACACCTGTAAATAATGCTTGCACAAATTGGTCACCAAATGCATGAGAATATCCAAGATAGTACACTGAGTTCTCCATAGATGGGAAAATATAGCTGTATACTCATGCAGGGAGTAGAGCTAAATGTCAATGGACCCACCCATGAATCATACGCCAACTTTACCCATCAATCAACCAATATAGTAAGTTCAATTTAATAAGTCAGTTTACAGAAATCAACAAAAATATAAGTAGCAAGATAACATGATTAAGTTTGCAACTAAAGGTAGATCATGTAAACCCAGAAATACAACAATTACAAATCCATAATGAAAACAAAGAAAGCTCATGGTATTTGTTCCAGCATTTATTTTTCCTTTTAAGCATTTTGATTAAAGCTGATAGATTTTTTACCCAACCCAACAAAGTGACCTCAGAAACCAGCAGTTGGCAGGATCAAAGAAGTGAGTCGAGCAAATTAATTTGATACTTGCCAAATCTCAAGTTGACAATCTATAAATTCAAGTAAAATGTTGAACTTCAAATGCCTAAATCAGGTATACAACATTTCTGAACCAAAAATTTATCATCTGTTCCAAGGGGACACTTATCTCTACTGACAAGTATGCTAGGTAACTGAAAAAAACTATATAAATAAAAAAGCCTAACATACCAAGATAGTTGTTCATAAATTTTGGTGAGAGCTGCTTTCCTTCTTTATTTAAAATTGCTACCTTCCAACGGTCTAGAATAGTTACTGCAGCGTGTTCTATGTGGTTTAACACTGTACAAAGGCCTCCTTGCCTCTCCACTGAGCCCAAACCACCTCCCCAAGAAAGGACCCTGGCCAGATCATTTCCAG
This sequence comes from Juglans microcarpa x Juglans regia, assembly GCF_004785595.1. Lineage (NCBI taxonomy): Eukaryota > Viridiplantae > Streptophyta > Magnoliopsida > Fagales > Juglandaceae > Juglans > Juglans microcarpa x Juglans regia. Next base: position 8,328,531 of record NC_054604.1, read on the forward strand.
TCCCAGCAGGAAGAATCGCAACCGGAGGAGGAGAAACAAAATTTTGCTTGTCTATGGTATTCAACACCCAACCAACAGTACCGTCTCCCCCGCATATAAGAACTCTAAAGTGAGGCACCTTTCTAAATAAATAAAGACCCACCTCTGGACCCTCTGTTGAGCTCAACTCAAAAACCTAAAAGAATGTGTACCAAAAACAATGATGATAAAAATCAATTGATTAAAAACATTAACAATTATAACAATAAAATTACAAAGTGAAAACACATCAAAGTTTTGTTAGGGGGCCACAAAAGTGTATCCTGAATAGTCCAAGTTGATCAATTTATGCAACACCAAAGAAGCTAACCATATAATGAATCATTCAATTTCCACTCACTCACTAAAAAAAGCGATTTCACCCAGATGATAGTATATAGGTGCTTTAGCTTTCATGATTCCAATCAATTGATACCATATGTGAGGATCTTGACCAAACTAGCAGCTATTTTCCCCCTGGTAATATCAAAGTGTACACCCTCATATGATAATGCAGGTTAAAGTCATGTCACAGTTCACACCACCTCAAATGTGGAATGTTGTCCAATGTTCATACATCATACACCGAGGTTTTTTTTCTCTGTAAAATCCCATTATTTTAACAAAAATGTCAGTTTGACAGACAAATGAATAATTTCAATGGTTTATATACTTAATAATAGCTTTAACATTGATATACTGCATATTAATTATTCAATAAACTACGTTGTGCATCATTTTCTGTGTCTAACAAAATACTACCACTAAGAAAAAACAGAGTCCACTGAGGCTCTCATTCATAATGTTTCTCAAAAAGCTCGATCTTGGCCAAAATCTCAGGAGAAAAGTTATTCCAAAAGCATTAAGGTGATACGTCCAGTTCTACTTGTTCAGGGAGAGGAAATAACAAGTTTATGCCTATACAAAAAAGTAAGGATCTGAGGGACAGTGTGATTGAGAAAATAAACCTGAACAGGATTCAAAAGCATATTTAATCGTCGTGCAAGTGAATCCCCATGCTGAGCCCCACTCTTCTTGTTGATGAAAACTAACAACGGCCTTGCATCTGGAGGCAAATCAATCAACTCATACCTCTGTTTCATCCTTAATACCTGAGACTCATCCTTCTGATTGATTGAAGAACTTCTTTTGTAACTGGGCTTTGAATCCAGTTTATTATCTACATGACCATTTTGGTGTTGAACCTCCATATTCGTACTAACATTACCATTTTCATCCATTGCATGAGAACCATCATTTGTTTGATGAGTATCGGCAGTGCTTTCTGTGGAAATGTCCCCAGTACTACCACTATTTCCAGTTTCAACAGAGGATTCATTTCCATGCTTGTACTTCTTGCTCTGACTCCGTATAGTTGCACGCACTGAAGATGCTATCTCATTGGCTCCATGAGTAAGCGAGCTTAAAAAGCCACCTGCAGATGTCAGGTTTAACTTCTTAACATAGAGTGGTGATAGAATCAACCTTCTGAATGGCCCTAAATCGCATACATCACCATTTTCATTAGACGACATATTACTGTGGCAATCTACATGTACCAGTCTTTGACACCACATGCAACACCATATAGGGGATCCACCAAGGAAAGACCCACTACATGGTTCCTCACAGTAGCTACAAAAAGCAGCTCCATCAGGCTGATCTGTAATCTCTGCCCAACGAACAGCCCACTGGTGCATCACACGCTCATATCCAATCATAGATACACATTTACAATCCTTAGGTGCGCTGGAGGAGCAGCTTAAATGTGCTGCCACACCACAAATGTCACAACGGTGAATAAAACTGTCTGAAGTTGCCATAGGCCCCAGAGTTTGAGAAGGGTATGTGGACTTCAAGCAGACACAACAACTTAAATTTTTTCCACGAGATACAGATTCTAGAATCCAAGCATGAGGAGTTACAGGCACTTTGTGCCTTGCCTTTGGATTTTTCTTTGACCTGGCTATGGCTTTCATCCAACTTAGATTGATGTTTCTCCTCCACTGAAAGGCCGTATAGGCAATTGTCAAAATTCCAACTAGGGCAGCAATAAAAAAAGATATAATGAATAGCCGATCCGTTGGATTCTTGTTGTTCCAAATGGGAAGTAACATCTCAACATCTCTGAATTCATCCATTTCTCCACCAAATAAAAAGCCAACTGAATCACTATAACAACCTATTTATATTTCGGCCAATAGAATGCCATCATGAGCACCAAACTTGAACCAGCTTCCACACCAGATTCACTGTCCTACCAATTAACTGATTGTGCCATAAAGAGTCCAACAACGTGGTGAAAATATGCTACTCAAAGCAACAATAGTGTTCAAACAAAGGGTGCTTTTCTCAGGCACGGATTCCTCCAAAGCACCTGCTGTCAATCCCAATGGTGGCAACCATGAAATCCTATGTGTCGATAAGCATTTGGAGCCCAAGCTGACATCCACATACCTGTAGAATACTTGAGTTACGCCAGTAATAACTTTCAGTGACAAATGATTCACATTAGTTGCAAATTTCTTTCAAGTTGAAATTTATGGCCAATAATCAATTTATAAGTTATAAATTCTTAAACATAAAAGCTAATAGTGTTCACAGCTTCAGTGGCATTACAGGATATATCTAATAGTTTCACAGCATACAAGAATGGTGCATTCCTTTCAATCACATACGAAAACTATGTCAACCTTAAAACACAAGTGCTCCTTTTGGTTGGTGAGAATCTTGCAAAAAATAAAAACAAAAATGAGGTCTAAACTTTGGATCGCTCAGATTGCAAAGAAAACCAATGCCTAAATTCCTAACCGACCCTAATAAAACCACACAAGTTAGAGCAATGGGATCTAACCGTTACTCACAGTATATTAGGGCAAGCTTTGCAGCTTTAGGAAAACAAAGCAACAGATAAGTCAGACTCGAAACTTGCCCTTTCTTTCCTCTCCGTTTCTCCACAAACAAACAGAAAATTCGAAAGGAAATAATAAAAAAAATGGGAAAATTCGTATAAAAATCAATAAGAATACGATTAATTAATTAAACACCTACTTGACAAGGAATTAAATATATATATTTATATATAAAGAAGAAGAGGAACTTACAGCAACGCACAATGACTCAACGAGAGGGATGGATCGGGTCGATCAGAGCAAACCCTCGGTTGATCTAGAAACAGAAAGCGCAAACTTAGTAGTCATTAGACAGACGAAGAGAGAGATTCGAAGCAAAACCAAAATCCAAATCCAATATTTATTTTTTTTTCCTTTTCCTCTGTTTGAAATTAAAGTAATAATAACTTTAAATTTTCAACTTTTGTTTTTTCCCTCTCCGCTCGCTTTTGGAGATTCTTGTAGACACCGCAAGCTGGCACATCGAATAGATACGAACCGAATCGACTTTCCCCAGAAAATATATATTAAGTAAACAAAAAAAAAAAATAGAGTTCTTGGGAGGGATCCACGCGGCGGACAGCCAGACCATTAGGGTGGCGAGCGTCCTTTTGTGGGACCCTAAACTTGCTTTTTAGAGACTCGTACCGTACGCGCAATATACAACATAAGACGAGCCCATGCTTTCCCTACCGTCGCTTCCATAGAAAGCTTTGGGATGTTCGAACACGGCTTTCATCAAGCAGATACCACCCACAACTTTGCTCCACCTACTACTGGGTACCTGCTTTTTGTCCTTGCCGAAGTACTGAGCCGCTTTGATTTGCTTTCTCTCTAAACGTGTTTTCCCTGCCACCAAAATCCAGCCTTTCTTCTGTGCATGTACAATTAATCTCTAAAGAATTTCTTTCGAATTATACAGATGGTAATTGCTGAAAGATCAACAAACCCAGCTAGCAAGCAATTGCTTCACCCACGACAGTCAACCACGAATCTTTATGCTCACACCCATTTTATTTTTCGGTTTTTATGACAATTTTGAGGGAGGCTTTTGCCATACTCTTGCTATATCTCTAGAGAAGGAACATTCCCGCAAAATATGGCTTAAGATTTTCAACAGCTTTTACAGGCACAGAGGGTCTGAAACAATCCAATGTTTAAATAAATTTTCTTTTGTTTGCAGCAAGATATTACAGGTTTTCAACAGAACCATCTGCACTACCGTGCCGCTTGCAGCCTATGCTACAAGTGACCGCAAGTCTAGAAGTAGTGTTTTTTTTTTTTTTTTTTTTTTTTTTTTAATTCATATTTTTTTATATTTTTAAATATTTTAAAAATTATAAAAAATATATCAATGCATTAAAACTTATTTCGTAAAATAAAAAAAATCAAAATTTACTTAGCGGCCAAAGGAACGGTAACTATTGAACGGTATAGTAGTTTCTTTCTTAGAACTACCTTTTAATTTCCATGTCTTGCCAAACACACCTCCCTTTCAAATCAGCATCTAAGGTTGCATTTAGATATTGAATTGAATTAAGTTGAGATGATAAAATATTATTAGAATATTATTTTTTAATATTATTATTATTTTAAAATTTGAAAAAGTTAAATTATTTATTATATTTTATATTAAAATTTAAAAAAATTATAATGATGAGTTGAGATGAATTGATAACCAAACGAAACCTAAATCTTTAACTTGAACATTTTCCTCAAGTATTTTCACCGCGGACACTTGAATTGAATAGGTTTTTAGTGTCATTATCAAGTTATCCTTCTAAATTTATGTAAAATCTGTGTTTGGATATTAAATGTAGTTGAATTAAATTGAATTAAAATAATAAAATATTATTTTTTAATATTATTATTATTTTAAAATTTAAAAAAATTAAAATTTTTATTATATTTTATATTAAAATTTAAAAAAATTATAATCATGAATTGATATGAATTGAATTATTTTTTAAAGATTGAATTGTTATTGTAATTCATTACACATAATCTTGAGGAGTGTTCTGTAATATATAAACGTGTACGACAGGTGGCGTGATTTACATCAAATACTAGATTGAATATAAAAATAATTTTATATCGTCTCATTTTATTATTATAATTTTTTTAAATTTTATATAAAATATAATAATTAATTTAATTTTTTTAAATTTTAAAATAATAATAATATTAAAAAATAATATTTTAATATTATTTTATTCAACTTTAATTTTTTATTTCAATTCATCTCATTTTAATTCATAATCCAAACTGAATCTTAAAATAAATCAACAGAATTTACATCAAATATTTCGGACTGTATTTGGATGATTAACTCATCTCAACTCATCATTATAATTTTTTTAAATTCTAACACAAAATATAATAAATAATTTAATTTTTTTAAATTTCAAAATAATAATAATATTAATATTAAAAAATAATATTTTAATAATATTTTATTATTTTTACTTAACTCAACTTAACCCACTTTAAGATAAAAAGGCAACGAGAATTACATCCTTCTCCTTTTCCTGGTAAGATCAACTATCTGGTTTTCAGCATTTAACCTCCTACATGCCCCCTCTAGCTGAACGGAGGTAAAGCTTGTGCTTCGGAAAGTGAGGCCGAGCTGATGTCAGTGGCTTATTCAGCAGATGTGCAAGTTCGTCTTTATTTGAAGGAAGGAAAATGTTGGTGTATTTTGACCGCCCAGCTTTGTTACCTCATTTTTATCGTTTATATATTTAATATTTTTTTTTATTTTTTTATTTAATAATTAAGAAAGTAATTTTTAGTATATTAATATAATTTATTTATTTTTTAAAAATATTTAAAAATGTTTAAAAAATATGAAAAGAAAAAGAACAAAAAAATAAAAAATAAAATTTGTATTAGTGGGCACGCCCAGTAGTCAAAGTTGGGCAACACATTAGCATCACTCTTGAAAGAAACCAAACTTTCAGAGTGTCCAAAAAACTCTCTCAAGAGCAAAATGAGAATCCAATTCTACATGCTTGGTGCGTCCATGGAAACTGGATTTGCTGGTGGCATTTATCGCACCAAAGTGTAGGAGGCTTATGTTGGAAAATACAAGTTCTTTAAACAATGATTGTGAAAGGATAACAATAACCTAGACCAATATGACATTCATAAGCTAGTCTATTGAGTGACATTCAACATGAGGAAAGTGCGAAAAATGAGATAAGGAGACAAAGGTTGAGGAAAGAAAAGCAAGGTATCAGAGGGAAATGATCGACAAAAAGGGAAAAGATAGAGAAGAGGATCAGGCACCCAAAAGGGGATAACGAAGTAACATAAATCTGAATTCTTCTCCAACCACTGACAGAGGTTCAATATAAAGGATCGTATCAACTAAAGAAGAGGGGGTCTCTCCTAGACTTCTTCTGGGCAACTCCACGAGAGAGCTTTTTCAACCACCAAACGAGAAACTCCAGCTTTATTATTATCTAGCCAAAGGGGTTCATCGACCATCATTTGTACAGTGAGTTATGAGAGACTATAAAATACTCTCATTATAATGTATTTGCTTTCCAAACGACTCGTGGACATAGGTCTTACGCTGAATCACGTAAATCTGTGTCTCATTCCCTATTTATATTTATTGCATTTATTTTTTATTTGTTGTTATGGACTTACATATGGGCACCGTACTGCTCTCTCGAACTTCCATCGTGGGCTCCAAATGACCTCGATCAAGACTCAAATCGTCACCGTGGGTCGGGAATGATTCTTTCTCTATTTTTTAACTTGTTCCTACAAAACAAGTCTTAACAGATTGGATCGAAATGAACTCAACGGTAGCATTTGCGATGGCACTGTACTCAGACTTTGTGGTTGACCTCACCACGATAGATTAACCAACCTAATCAGCATTTGTGTATGTGACTAAAGTAGGTGAACCGCTTGATGCAAGCAACAGTCCATGATTAGTAGACACCCTTAGGTACGAAGGATGCGTTCATTGCCCCATATAAAATAAACATCAATTCCTACTATACATTGATGACTTAGAGATAGACCCCCATATTAGTTCTCAGGTTACACTAGTTCCTCTTTCTAATAATCCACCTCATTTCCTACATTTACACCAAAACTGTGAAACTATATTAGGACTGTCACATTGAAATTTTGAGAAACTTTTAATTATAACTCAAGATAGCAACTAATAATTCAAGTAATGACGATCAATATAACAAAATGAACTTTGAAATAAATAGAATGAAGGTCATACACATTGAGGCGCTAGCCTCTGCGCAAATAAGTATTCATAGAAGTGTAATTGGTTTGGTTGGTTCATGGGGGGATTTTCGGGCCGAATCGAAAAATTTCGGTCCACCCATTTTCCACACACCAGACTGATTACATCTATAGACCGGACCAAATCATTATCTATTGGTCCAATTCGGTCCAATGCAAAATGAGCCAACATACAAAAAAGCCCAAAATTACATTTTAATATTTATTTTGGCCCAACATACAAAAAAACCCAATATTTTTCTTTCATTTTCTTTTTTTAGCAAATAAATTAAATGATAAAAAGTATATAAAATAATAAAATTAAAATTAAGTGAGCTCTTTAATGTGAATGATCTAATTAACTCATTAATAAAATTATTAATTATAATTATGTTAATGATGTTACTAACTTAGTACTTAATACTCAATAGTATGTGTATGAATTATGTTAATTAATACATAATAACAACCTATGTTAAAATTTTAATATTTTAATTATGATTAATGAATAATTGGTCTATGGATATTTTATACTTGTAACTTATGTATCTTACAAAAAATGTACCTAATTATTTTAATTAGGTGTAGATATTAGCTAACTAGAGTATGTATCATTGCATATAATGTTATTATTTGTCATATAATATATTAGTTAATTGTCAATAGCATATTAGTAAATATTTAATATTGCATTTAACATAAATGGTCAATGATCATAATTTAGATGAAAATTACATACTTAAGTTATACAACTACTATATAATTTAGTATTTTGGTCGATTCGGTCCTGTCCAAAAAAATCATAACATGGGATCAGACAGAAAATCGGACTTTTGCAAACTAATGGACCAAGACCGAACCATTAGTGTTATCGGTCTAGTCTAGACCGATCAGAACCGTTCGATCTAATTGGTTTTCTTGCTTGGACCGATTAACTTACATCCCTAAGTATTCATAAAATAGAGAAAAGTTATCAAGCATCTAATGCTCAACACATCACTTAATATAATTATCCCAAACCTCAGGTTCATTCAACAACATGAAAGCCATCTTACCAACCATTTCCATTTGTTAACGTGTGTATCGATTGCATATATGACTTTGTAACGAGCAACGCTTGACTTTGTGCCCATCCTTGACCACGACGTCCTCTAGCCTCTGTAAGTCCAGAGTCCATGGTTTCGACTTGAGAGTGTTACCATCTCGCCTGAAACCGCTGTCGTTTCCTGTCATTTAATTCTTAGATGCTTTAAACTAATCATAAAAGCTCCACTAAGATAATGCCCCTTCTTGACTTAAGGTCGTGACCCACTCACACACCTACATACTCCTCTTAAAACAAAAAATTAAGTTCTTTTTACAAAATAACATCAACCCTTTAACAAAGATAGCCAGTAAATCATGGTGGGGGTATTATGCATGTGGTAAAATATCAAAAGAATGAGGATGAAGACATAGTAGATCCTAACACGACATACTCATAGTCATTAACCAACATTGCTAGCCTTGTCGTAGGGACGAACCTACCTTGATAGCTTTCATTGAAATGCTTCTTGATAATTTGGCCTCCCTTGGTTCCATGTAGACTTTAACTTTTTGAAAGCATGAGAGTATGAGCTTCGCTGCAGAGTTGGGGTTTTTTGCCTTCTCTTAAGGATAAGAGCAAATAACATAGGGGGAGGGAGAGAGAGAGAGAGAGAGAGAGAGAGATCACCAAAATCTTGGAGATTTGAGTGTGTGGAAGAAGATTGACGGTACAACACTTTATATATGGAGAGATTTGAATCTCACGGGCCACACAATTCTCGATGTAGGTTGGTAGGTGATTCAATGATCCTCAATTGTCCAAGTGTATGTCGGACGGAAGAGGTGACAGAGAATGCAAAGGATATGCTTTGCGTGCTTCAAAAATTCAGCCAAAGAAATGGAAAGCTTAGTTTAACATTGGTGAATGCCGCCCACGTGTTGGAAAGCTCCTATGCATGGTCGGGTGTATTTGAGTTTGTGATCCTCCTTTCCCATGTGTGCTTCATACTCTTTGTAGAAACACCATTTGGTCTTGTCTCTTGTAAGGGCACCTGCTACTATCTAAGTGCTCCTAAACTCCTTCCAGTATTCCTTATTGACTTTCATACTTCTGCATCTTAGCCAAGATTTTAGGGAGACGAACGTATCTCGATATTTGCTTCCTATTTATGGTATTTTTTGTGAACTTCCCACTCATTTCCCTTTGCTCACCCTGATTTCTTTACTTGCTCCCAAATTTGATCACATTGCATATTGCCCGTCTTAATTTTGCTCGCCTAGTACTAATATCACATGCCCTTTGGTCCCCTTGCCTTTTCTTGCCCGACTTGATGCTTGCTTCATTCACTTGTATCCCTTTTACTTGAACCTTTGTCCCCCATGGCCTTTCTTTGCGCTTAAGATGATGAATCTTCGACTTAGTCTCGCTTTGCCCGTGGCCTCGTATGTAGGCAGTTCATACCTTTGCATGGTGAGGTTCTCAAAGAAATAGTCCAAACTTAACAAAGTGAGTTTCAATACCCATCAAATAGCGTAGAGCGCCGAAATCCTTTAGAGCAAGTCAAAGCCAAGAGAATTGATATTGAGCTCAATGCACCACGGTCCAAACCTATTAGTATAATGTCATTGACTTACACAAGTAGTTTGTGAGAGATGATGCTTTGTTGATGAACAAGGAGGTGTTTGGTTTGGAGTTCATGAATCCAAGGGCAAGGAGTTTGTCATTGAGACGATAATACCATGCTCGGAGCTTGCTTTAATCCATATATGGCTTTGTATAACTTGCAAGCATGATGAGGCATTTAAGGATATCTATAACCTAGTGGTTGCTGCATGTACACATCCTCACGAAGAAAAGCACTCTAACCATCTACTTGATGGATTGTCTAGTTGTAAGAAATAGCATGGGCAATAACTAACCGAATGGTGCATAACCACTGGATTGAAGGTTTCTTGGGAATCAATCCCAGCTTGTTGATGGTATTCCTTGGAAACAAGACGCGCTTTGTATCGGTCTATGGAACTATTTGGTGACTGCAACCAACCATGTTCGTAGAAGGAGTGGGATGAACGAGAGATAGGTGCCATATTAAAGTAAATAAAAAATGGGATTGTTATGTAATTCACCACACATAATTGTGAAAATTATTTTGTAATATATAGACATATTCAAAGTAGATGGTGCTTTACATCAAACTCTAAGATTAACTCATAACAAAGTTTACATCAAATTCCTTATGACTGAGTTTTCCTTATTAGTATGTCTACGAATACATCCACGATGATAGTGTATTTTAGAATGTTGTCATATTCTGGAATATTCTTAGAACATAATATTTTATCATTAAACTTTGGTTGTATTTGCATTTATGTCCTGATTGTATTTCCTCATTTTTCATGGACCCTATTCAACTATAAATAGGCCTTTCTTGTATATTACAAATATATATTTGAATATATAAAATTTTCTCATATACAGTTTTCTACATGGTATTAGAGAATATATGATCTCGGTATCTTTCATAAAATCGTTTGTGTTTATGCTCCACATTTCTATTAGTAGGCGTGTTCATTCACTTTGCTATTTACATAACAAATCATGTCTACTTTGACAATTATTTAGCAATTGACAATTGTAGATTTTTAAACACCAGTTATTTTCCTTTTCAGTCTGATTTTTCTTATATCAAAACATCAATCGATTGTATGAGTTTTCGTTAGGGTTTCTATGCAAACCTCACTGCCTTCCGGCCTCTAATGCGCCCCCATGTGCCACCCAAATTATCGGTGCACTAATCCATGCACCAAACTCCTCATTTAGAACTCAGACCACTTGCCCCAACCCTTCTTTGGCCTAACCAATCTCAAGTAAGCTCGTCTTCCTTTTACCCATCTATTTTTAACAGCTCATTTTCTTCCCTTAAGGTCGTATCTATCTCAGGCTAGCCAACCCATATCTTAAGCCCAATCGTCAAACCCATTTTGCTACCACCTTATTTGTTCAATACCCGTCACATGTTCGCCATGTCATCATTGACCGTCGTTGTTGACCGTTGACCAATAAAAATGTCCCAAAAACTTTTCAATATTGATAATATTGTCCATTTCATTGAGAATATCTTATATGACTCTTATTATAATATGTAGGCTTCAAATATGGAAGTTTTTCTTCGAGGGCACAAATTGTGGCGTTTTGTCTCTGATGATATTCTTACTCCTAAGCAACATGATGGTGAAAGTATTGAAGCTTTTACATGCCTTCTTGAAGATTGGCATAGTCTGCGTTATAAAATTCTTTATTGGTTTATAAACACTTTTGTTCCATCCATTCACAATTTGCTTTCAAAAATTGGAAACTCCAAAGTTGCTTGGGATTTCCTTGCTAAATGCTACAATTGTATTTATGATGCTTCTCTGCAGTTTTAACTTGAGACTAAGTTTTTTTTTTTTTAATAGTAACTTGAGAATAAGCTTTATCAAATGTGTCAGGAATCAAGTTAGTATATATGACACCTTGTCCCTCGTGTAAAGGTCCTGGAGAGATTGCGTTTGGGTAGTGTGGTGAACTCAGATATTCTATGAATAGTAGTGAAAAAAGTAATGATAGAATATTAAATAATAGTGAATAGTAGGTGAAAAGTAATAATAAACTAATGAATAGTAGTGGAGTATTCTAAAAATACTCTACTACCCTAACTAGCTAGACACCAACATGTGATACTCTGGGGGATTCTGCATCCCGACTATCAGGTGAGACCAATACGATACCACTCCACCTCAATCATTTACGAGGAATCCCTCTACCTATTTGAAACTCATGGCAACGTCCCACGGGACTGGGCACAGGGAACTTTGTCCCACCCCATGAAGATTAATGCATGATACACATACTCATAAAGATATAGATACACATACCGAGATCATGAATCATTGAAAAAGAGCAAACACATTCAAATTCTCAAAAATCAGGAAATGAACATAAAATAAACATAATGATCCAAAGTAGATTTATTCATGTCAGAAAAGGAGAAGAATAAAAAAAATGAAATTGCTTCTTACATACAATATTCACCCTCACATTCCTTAGTCTTGTCTTAGAAACTAACATACCTCTCTGCGTCGAGTTCACTACTCGATAGCATCTTTCCTTCCTTGCTCCCTCTAAAGATTTCGAGTGGACGAGATCTCAGGTGCCTACGATTATAAAAGTGAGATTTTGTACCATATCCAAATCCATTTTATAAGGCTGGACTATAAGACATCCTTCTAACACATCTTTAACTCCAGGTATGCTTGAATAGGAGTCCTTTGGCCTTGACTATCACACTGCAGAATGACAGAGACAGATGGTCAAGGCATGGACCACACTTCCCTACGGCTTACCAACTCCTCAGACCGTCCTTGAATGAGGGTCTTCCACGTAGTGTTGGGTTATACCTCTAGGTTCGGATGATATGACTTCTTGAGTCATAATTCCTTCAACAGATTCACTCTGGATGTGATCCTTCAGGTGGAGTGTGGGTTTTTGTGTATGATACTACCACTCTTCTAAGCATCTTCCATGTTGTTACGGAAAGCTCTCATACCTAACACATTCCGTCCTTGACTGTTGCTCGTCCTGGGTGAGTAACCTTTTCTCACCTTGGCAGCTCTTGTCTCATTAGAGTCACTGGCCTCTTCATCTTCTCGTTCTTAGCCACATGGTGGGCAAATTTTCTAGCTTTTCTACCATGGGGCCAAACACTCATCTCTACCTCACTTTAGGACATATATACCATGACGTCTACAAGGTGTTTGCTTTCCCACATATTGGTCTAGCTACACTTTACAACACCCGTAATAATTTTCTTCACCAACCAATAGAGTGTTCCTCATCTTTCTTTCCACTAAACCGCATTAGTGGTGTGTCCCTTTGCATTGGCGGGGCCCTCACAGCTTATTGCAGATTTCTATTCTCAAGTTAACAATCTTTGGGAACAACTATCTACTACAAATCCTCTACTAAAGTCCTATGAGGATATTGAATATTTTGCGGCATATCGTGATCACTACAAGTTTATGCATTTCATGACAACTCTTCGTGAGGATCCTGAGCCCACTTGAGCATTTCTTCTCATCACACACCACTTCTTTCTGGCTACTATTGTTGAATTCATTTATAAGGAAATCGATGCTTCATTATGAAGTTGTAGATCTTTGATTTTGTTGTTGTTGCTACCTCTTCACCTACTTCCAAATATACTTTTGGAAGTTCTTCTAGACGTTCTACTTTGCAATCCTCTACTAAAACTGTCTTTTGTAAATATTATAAACATCCTGGTCACTCTATTGCAATTTTCTCATATATAGTTTTAGTCATTCGAACATTAATTGAATAAGTTTGAACGTTTGTGGAGTGTATATGTTTGAACATATTTATCGAACGTCGGTGTAATTATGTTTGAACGTTGCTTCGAATGTAAAGTCATGTTCGAATGTTTTTTCTTTACATTCAAACGTACCGATTAGAACTAATTATTTCATAAAATTAAAAGCATACAAATTGTATCATATTACACCACTAATAGCATCATCTGATGAAAATGTCTTATAGAGTTGCAAAATTAGAAAACAAAAGTTTTGAACAATAATAGGTTTATTTCTTCTTCTTTTCTTGCCCAACGCAATCCTGCTGCAGTAACATAACACGTTCCATCTAGACCAGCATCTCCCTCTGGACTTGTTCTTAAACTTCAATGCGTATTCTTTCCTCCTAGTCTCTTTGTCGCTCCTGTAAACGCGTCTCTAAATTGGACTATCATGATAAGAGAGCCTCCAACTCCTGCTAGCTCGATTTCATCTACTCAATTTCTTGGTGTGTGGCGTCCAAATATTTTGTAAGATTATTAACTTCTGAAGTTGAGGTCGTGCAGGATGAATCGACACACTTGAAAGAAAGTCTGAAACCTCTTACCAAACCAGACTTAGTCACAAGGATCTGCATAAATATGTTCAAGTCACTAGGAGAATATTCCTCAGAGGTTGACTGTATTTCAATCATTTTTTCTTACAATTAGGAAGAAAACACACAATAAGTAACATATTAAAAGAAATAGTAAGTAAACATAATATCTATTCACATGTTTGCATAATTTATTCACACAAAATGACCTCACTTACATAATTATGTTTAGTGGCAAGATCAATCCACTCGCTGTGCACATCGATGTGAGTAGCAACACAGACATGAATGAAGGAGAGATTTTCAAGATCATCGCATTTCTAACAAAACCACATTAGTAATTTTAAAAAATCTTGTTAGTACCTACATAAAAAAAATATGATAAAAATGACTGAATTTTAACAAGTTATTAATTACAATTTTATCGGCAAGGCGTTGGATGATCTTGAACCTGCGCGATGGTGATTGTCAAAGATGTTCTATTCTGTGCATTGATAGAATTTAAGTGCTGCAGGAGAAATTAACAATGTTAAATATGATATATGAAACCAATATAGATGTGAATAAGTTATAGGAAATAAATCTAGAATACCTGATAATCTGGACTTGCGAAAAGATCACAACACTTACTTGAATCGTCTAACTTCATTTTCTGAAAAAGGGACTGAGCAGCCTTTTCCAACATCTCAAATTTCTTGAAGTGGTCATGACATCGTCCCTTGTGACGTTGAAATAGTTTAGCCATCAATCCATTCACAATTCGCACTTCCTCGCTACAACCAGAATTTAGGTTGAGTTCATCCTAAGAAGTGAATTGCATAAAAAATATGAAATTAAAATATCTCTAAAAAAATTATGGTATATAAACTCACCAGTACAAGAATCCAAATGTGATCTTTAACCTCATTCGAAACATCTCACAATGACTGCACATAAAATGGTGCATAAGCTCAGATTAGTGTTTTGACATAAGAGGAAAGTGATGCTGAACTATCATCCACACCCCCAATGAAGTTATTAGGGATGTTGACCTTGGTTTTCCTGTGCCTTCTATTTTTTTCTAGAGCCAGGCCAAGTGTTAAGCCATGACCGCGACGTGACAAGACATAAGTTAATATATTCAAAATTATTAAAACCAGTCTCCACAAGTATTCAAATATAATTAATTATCAACAAGAATTTTCTTACTAGTAGGTGTGGACTAGCTATCTGCCTCTTGTGTATCAACTTGATCAGGAGTGGAGTCCTCAATCGGGAATCCTCAACTAATTCGGGACTTGGCGAAGGAAGCACATTTTTTCGTTGTTGTTTTGGTGGTATCATTGAAAAGCATTAATTAGTTATTTGTTTCAAACTTAGTATATATTGAAGTTATTTGTTGTTATTAGTTATTGAAGTTACTAGTTATTTGCCTTAATCTGATTAGTTAGTTATTTATTTTAATCTTAGTATCTTATTAATTAGTTATTTCTTTTAACTTAGTATTTATTATTAATTACTTTTTTCTACTGTCTAATATCATATTAGTTATTACGTTGTATTGTTTTAATCATAAAGATTAGTTATTTGCTTTAAACTTAGTGTGTGTCTAAATATATATATATATATATATATATTTAAACAGAGACAATTTCATTGATCAGATAGTATGGCTTTTAGCCAGTACAAAGTGACTAATACAACTGGCTATAGAATCAATATCCAAAAGCTCATATGTGAGGGTCATAACTTCTCTAGCAAGTGTGTGTGCCACTTTATTTACTTCCCTTTTAACATGTTGTAATTTCTAAGAAAAACTTCCAAGTGCTTTGCAAATTACAGCAACTAGACATCTTAAATGGCCATCACATTGCTTCTGGCGTCGCATAGCATCAACAACTTTTAGAGAGTCCCCTTCCAAAATAACATCTTGTAGATTAAAATCCTTACATATAGTAATTGCTTCCAATAGACCCCTAGCTTCAACTATCGAAGGCTCCACACAAGAACTTAGAGGCTTCATCATACTTAATAAAACACGGCCTTTATCATCCCTTATCACAACACCAATATCAACTTGTTGGTTACCAGAATTGATGGCTATATCCCAGTTTGCTTTGACCAAATTTGGTGGAGGAGCCTCCCACTGTGGGGGTTGAGATTGTAGTTTCCCCAGTTGAGTAGTTCTAGTCTCCATAACAGCCCGATGAGTAGCCACTTTAGTTACAACATTAGTGTATAGAACAACAGGATCTTGAAAAGAACCATCAAAGATCAGTTTGTTTCTTCTTAGCCAAATGGATTTAGCAAGGACAACAAATAGAACCAAATCTTGTGATCATAGTCTATCCATCATCTGGACCAAAATATTTTCAAAATCCACATCTGAGACAGCTGCTTTCTGAAATGCCTTGTCACCTAGTAACCACACATCTTGTGCTGAGGGGCGAGACCAAAGAATATGGCCTGGAGATTCATCTTCCTGTAAACAGATGGGGCAAGTAACTTCTATAATTACATGTCTTTTAAATAAATTTTGTTTTGTCGAAAGGGCATCAACACAAGCATGCCACATGAAAACTTTCACTGCATTTGTTGTTTTCAAAGACCATATGTTCTTCCATATATGTTGAGACCCACACTGCTGAGAAGATTCCCCTCTACTGCTCTGATTTAGCTGCATACTCAAGTGATAAGCACTTTTCACAGTAAATTTTCCATTTGATGTTCCACCCCATACTAGTTTATCTGAAACCTCTTGACCCACCAAAGGAATCTACATGATCTGAACTATATCATCATGATTAAAAATAGCTTGAAGTAGATCCATGTACCACCATCCAGCACTTGTGTCAATTAGTTATGAAACTAGGGCATGTTCAAATAAAGTACTGGCAGGAGATTGAATTCGATTAGTTTTAGTCTAAGGCAACCACTTGTCTTTCCAAATTGGACTTGCCAGCCATCGCCAATTCTCCATACCACACCTGCATTCAATAACTGTGTGGCTTGCCATACACTTCTCCAGATGTATGAGGGCTTTGAGCCTAGAATAGTAGGCAAGACAAATGAGTGTGGGAAGTATTTGGCTTTAAAGATTTGACTTTCGAAGGAGGTTGGAAAATTTAACAGTCTCCATGCTTGTTTTGCCAAGAGTGCATAATTAAATGACTCTAGATCCCTAAAACCCATTCCACCATAAGGCTTCCCCATACACATATCATTCAAGTTTTTCCAATGGATTCTATTCTCCCTATCTTGATTGCGCCACCAAAAATTTGAGATCAGAGAGTTGAGCTTTTTAACTAGGCATTTGGGCAGCATAAACTCACTTATGAAGAAGAGGGTAGCACCTGAACTTTCCCATCACCAAAAGCATCACACCAGGTATTGTTTGCAACAACTCTATCTAGCCTCTCCTTTGTGAAGGTACTATCATTTCTTCTATTTGACCATGTAAAATTCCCAGTTAAGAACCCTAGATCACATAATTGGCACGTTTGCAAGACATTCCTGAACATCTCCATCTGCTTATCACTTCTTCTATTTCCACCAACTTTCTCCTTGTGGAAAAGTAATTCGTTAAAATCACCAACACACTGCCACTGCACATGTTTTAAACTTGCCAAATGCTTTAAAATAAAGTAGCCTTCATGTCTTTTAGCCACCTCAAGATGGCCATAGAAACAGGTTAGCATCCAAGTTGTGTGACTAGGTTCATCTTTGATCCAGGAGTTGATATGCATGTCTCTCCAATTAAAATGCCTCCCAATTGTAGAAGCTGTGAGGTTGTTTCTAGGAAGAGTACTAAGGTCGATTTCATAGGGATTAAAGCTTTAAAGAACTGAACTATGCTGCTTTTACAGTCAAAGTGAGAATGTTCTTATTTACTAAAAACTTGGAAAGAATGATGATGGAAAAGGATTAAAAAAATGATAACAAGTCTTCGACTATTGAGTCTGACTCAATATGCACAGACAAGGGTATAACAGGTCCGGTCCGGTCTGGTTTTAGATAAAATCTACGACCGAACCGGTATGTACCGATTTTGCATTTTTCAAAACCGATTATGCCCCGGTTACTCTCCTAAACCGGTACCTCCGATTTTACTAGTTTCCTATTTGGTTCAGTCCAGTTTTTCGATTTTTTTTAAATGTAAAAAACATATAATAAAGTGTTACTTCTTATGATAAAATGTAATTAATAATTTAATATATATATATATATATATTATGTTTAAAGCATATGATCAATTAAATTTTCATCTTTAAGATTAAACTTTTATTTTATAAATTATAATAATATTATCTTATATATAATTATATTAATAACATATGATCAAACAAATTACAAATGTTCATATTTAAGATTAACATTTTATGTTATAATTTATAAATTATAATATGAAATTATTTCATATATGATATATAATTATATATATTATATACATTGTATAATATATAAAATTAATTTATATATATATTTTTTCCAACTGGTCCAGTTCGGTCCCGAAAACTACGGAACCAAAATCGGATCGGATTCGGCCGGTTTTCATAATATAGGAACTAGTTCCGGACCGGACCGGTTCAAAACTGGACCAACTAGTCCGGTCCAAACTGATTTTTCAATTTAAATTTACACCTCTATGCACAGAAGTGAAAATAAGATGATTTAATTCTTTTTTTGTCTTCAATTGGTTTTTTTGTCTTCAATTGGAACAATGCATCTATACTACTGAATTTTTTAAGATACTTTCAATAATGCTTAAACTTGGCGGTTTCAAGAAGGACCTGAAAACAATTTTCAATGTCTAAGAAAACTTTTGTCAAACACTTAGGCTGCGGGTTCCCCCTCACAAATTGGTTCACAATAAGGTTTACGACTTCTCGATTTCCTTCAAACACTATTTTAGTCAAGAACAAAGTGTCTGAATAATGTATATGATTTATGCATGCACAAGATAATTTCTGAAATAACCTCCATTAAATTAATACCAAGTTGCCGTTAAGTGTACTAACAAAACCCAAGGTCTTACACAACCCAAGAATCTACCGTGCCCTTCAGTCGATGATGACTCAAGGATTGGTAAGAAAACTTTGGAACAACATCATATAACAGATGATAAAAAAAAAAAAAAAAACTCTCTGGATACCACTTGCTAAACACGATGGAAATCGCAAACCCTAAGAAACACAATCCATTCAAAAGATTCTCGAGCCTAAGTTTAGGAAATTACTCACACATAGTATGTTGGGAAATGATGAAAACAAACTAAAACACAACAGACTTAGGTCGAGACACTGGAAAACAACATAATACATAATGAAAATCTCTAAAATCTGCTTTGAAAAACTTCTCTCCCCTTTGCTCTCTAAATCCTCCCCTTCTTCTCCTTGCCCTCGTGCCTCTCCTCCACTTCCTCTCCCTAATATTCCATGAGTAGTTGGTTATTGTAACGCCCGTCCTTGTGGTGGGTTTTTTTATAAAATATTTTGAGAAAGGACGATGGGAATTACCGTCCGATTTAAAACTTTTTGCTTCTTCCCAGGGTGCAAGACTCTACATTTATAAAATAAAAATGTGCTTTTACAATAAAAGAGGTTTACAACGGAAAACATCATTTTTAATAATAAAAAGGCCTCTCTTACATTTATGCCTCGTGCCTAGACTTCCGTGCTCTCCCCCAAGGGCCGTGTCCTTCCTGATACGTGCTTCATTTCCTTCCCTGTAGGGGGAAGGGACATGCATAAAAACTAAAATGAGTCGAAGACTCGTAAGCATTACTTCATGCAGTTAAAATATAATAACATAGGTTTTCATTCATGCATTCATCATTCGTACATAATATATTTACATGCATGCGTGCATACGTGCGTTCATTTGAAAACGTCACTGGACGGAGTTTTCCTTTCTTTTTGTAAAATGTGTCACCCGTCAATGCCTTCATTTCTTAAAATGTGTTCGTGCATTCATGCGTACATACGTACATACATACATTCTTTCTTTTCACTTTCATAGGCCGGTACACATTGTTACACCCCGTGTGTTAGGATTAGCAGCCCTATGGCCAATGGATTCGCCCGTGGCTATGGGTTGGAATCCCATTCCGTTAGGGTGCAGCACTGGGTGCACTACCAGTACTACTTCCCGGTATTGCAATCTGCCCATTCATTCATTGGGTACCCATTTTCATTCATTCATGTGGCCGTTACGTATCTTCATACATTTCATGCTTTCATTTCATTCATTCATTCATGCCAGCTCTAAAGAGCTGGAGTTTTCATTCAGTTCTTTCATTCATTTAACATGAGAAAATATTTCTTTTCATGAGAAAACGTCATTTTGTGAGCATGGGCTTGAACGTCCTCTTTCATGACGTTCATGAGCATTACCTCGCGGCATTCACAAAAGTCTCAGTTCGCACCATCCATAAAACATAAAGCAAGGGCTCAAACTTCACCTTTCGCGGCATCCGTAAGCATCACCTTGAACGTCGGCCTTCGCGGCGTCCGCGAGCATCACCTCGCAACGCTCGCTACTGCATCGGTCTGTAGGATCCGTGAAGGTTTCGGCTCAAGCTCGTCTTTCGTGCATTTACATCAGTTTATTTTCTTTGAAAATACGTACAATAGATACATCTTATAGTCATCCATTCGCATGCGTACAATTAATAACTTTGGGTACTTAAAAAGGGGCTTTCATGGAAGGGTCGTACGTACATATACGTTTGAAAGCATGTCATCTTTTTTCGTAAGCATTTTCTTAAGGATGAAAGCTTTTCGTTTTCATTTCGTAATTTCTAGAAAACTCTAGAAGGGCATGAATGTAATACTTACCTGGACTCTATGGTACTGTCATACCATGCAGTCCATTCATGCGCGTGTCAGCTGGCAACCTACATGCATACATCACCTTAACGTCATTCTCTATCTAATGCATAAGCAACTGAACTAGAAATAGAACTACACTATACTTGAAACACTCTCCTTTTATCCCGTGCACTTACATGCCCTTTTCTATGTTAAAACCTTCGGGGACCACTTACGATCACCACATCTTCCAACTCAACGTCTTGCCTCGAGTGCTCATTCACTAAAGTGAACCCATGATTCACCTTAGGATTAAGACACTAAGACCTCTGTCTCATTCTTCTCATTAACCACGTTCTGACGCATGACTCAGACCAACTAAGTCACGCATCCATTCCTTAGATAGTACACTCGTCATTATCTTCATGCATCTTTGCCCATACTAATCCTCATTCCCATCCATACAAGACACACAGTTCTACGCCAACTCTGAGGCTTAAACACTATGTAACTGTGCTCAGGACAGATTACCCATTATATATGGTGAATCCGTCCGGCACATGTGTCTAACCAGATTACACATATACCTTACCCCTTTATCACCTAAAATTAACATATAACATGTTGATCACCTGCTCGTAGGGATAAGGACCATATTCTGATACCAACATTCTCTTAACCCGGCTAGCATGACTCTTCATGCTATCCGTCCTTTCTTACAGTTCATCCCAACACTTAACGCGACAAGACTCTGTTCACAACTACGCCTTGCGTCATGTCACATAGCTCGAGACTACTCTCAAGCTACACCGTGACCTTGTCACGTCACCTGACATCCTGTTACGTCACTTCTACGCCAACTTCTAACTCATCATGAGTACGGTTCCTCACGTACTCCCGTCACATCGTGACATCTCGTCACGTTCCCGTTACGCCATTCCAAAGCTAACTCCTTATCCATCGTAAGCACGACTGTCAACAACCACATCACTTCGTGACGTTGTCCAGTCATGCTTCCGCTGTGTACTCTTATACCTGTTCTGCTACTTCATGCATACTCCTAGCCATAAATCCATCACGGTGACACTTGTCACCTCAGACTACAGGCTGCACCATAACTATTTCGGGACATTGTTCCACAATTTTCGACACTATTCACCACGTGTTACGCCCATCAATTGCACAACCATCCTTATCTCTACGACACGTCACACAGAGTGTCGCTGCCTCGTGGAGTACACTCTACGTATACTCCCTTTCCACACGCTACAACCTATCATCAATATGGCATACCCGCCATACGATGCATCATTCCACCACATGGAGTACACTCCGCATATACTCCCTTCATACACACCACATCACTATTATGGCGTACACGCCCTAGGGTACATCAACCCACTACATGGAGTACATTCTGCATGTACTCCCTTCACACACATTACGCCACATCACCATTATGGCATACTCGCCATATGGTACATCACTCCACCACATAAAGTACACTCCACGTGTACTTTCTTTACACACGTTGCCTACATCACCACTACGGCGTACTCGCCGTATAGTGCTCACTCCATTATATGGAGTACATTCCACATGTACTCCCTTCACACACGCTACAACCTATCATCAATATGACATACTCGCCATACGATGCATCACTCCACCATATAGAGTACACTCTGCGTGTACTCCTTTTACACACATTATAACCCATCACCATTACGACATATCTGCCATATGGTGCATCGCTCCACCATATGGAGAACATTCTATAGGTACTCCCTTCATACCTAACACGCCACACAGAGTACACTCAACGTGTACTCTTCCCATTCCACATTACGCCAGGAGAGTATATTCTACATATACTCTCCTTATCACACACTACGCCACACATAAAGTACACTCAACGTATACTATTCCCACTCCACATGCCACGTCACCAATACAACACATACCCCACAACCGCATTACAAGGCACAACCATACCATAATTACAGCACAAACTCCACAATCATACTTCACCGCACACTTCACAACACAGAATGCCCAACACTTCACAGCGCACTACACAATAAGCCCAACACTTCACATACACGGCACATCACATCACCACACTACACAGATATGCCCAACACTTCACAACGCACTACACAGCGCATCTCAATACATCGAACTCCACAAATACTAACAACACAGTCCACAATCTAGTCCACTAATTAACATCTAACATAATTAAAAGGGATAGAGAGTTATACCATCGGAGGGAGAACCTGTGCGTTGCCCGTTGACATCACGGTCGATGACGTCGGAAAGGTCGTACGTGGTGGCTACACCACGTACGTTGACTGTTTGGGCGTTTGGATAGCTAAGTGTGGTCTTGGGAAGGCTCGTGATGGCTTTGTGTTGGTGGCAGTGAAGGGCAGTACACAGCGTACCTAACCGTGTACAGTGGCAGTCAGTCACAAGCAGTGACTGTCCATCACGTGCAGTGATTACCCACCACGTAAAGTGGTGGTTTGGACCTAGGGCTTGGCTAAAGGAAATGCAGTGAATCTCGTGGTGGCGTCGAGGTGGCGCCACAGTGGCTCAAGGCGGCGGATCTGGCCGCACGATGGAGGAATGGCCGTGGGAGAGTGAGAGAGAGTGTGCGTGCATGGGTGGCAGATTGAGGCCATGGGAGGTTGGGTTGGCTTGGTGGTGGCCTGAGGAGGCTGATGACAGTGGTTACCCACCGCGGGTGGCGGTGCACGGCAGTGCACGATGTGTAACCCGTGAGTTAAAGAGAGAGGGAGGTCGTGCAATGGAGAGAGGCTATTGGCCTCGAGTCACATGGAGGAGGAAGGGGAAGGGGAGGAGAGGTCCATGGTGGTGCCTGGTGGTCGCGGGAGTCGCGCATGGCTGCGCTAGCGGCGCGGTAGCTTGAAGCCGTGCGGAACCCATAAATGGGTTTAGTGCGTGCGTGTGACGGAGGGGAAGGGTGGCTTCTCGAGGCTTGGGTTCCATGGGAGGGGTTCTCCGATGAGAGGGGAGGCTGTTGGTGGCGGTGGTGGCGCCGTTAGGTGGCGCACGGCGGTGGAATGGGCATCATGCCCATTCGGGCATTACACTTCCGAAAGGGAGAAAGGGAGAGCATGAGGGAGAGGGGTTGCCACGGGGAGGCTCACCGGAGGAAGGGGGAGCTGATGGTGCCGATAGTGAGAGTGGGTGGCCCACAGCGGCGCCTGGCTGTGCGATGGAAGCTACGGCGTGGAGATGGACTGCGTACAGCGTACGCTTGAGGGGCGAGGGAGGAGAGAGAGAGAGAGAGCTGGGGAAAAGTGAGGGGAAAGAGAGTGGGGGTCTGGGTATTTAATCCAGTCCCTTCATCTTGGGGGTCCTCAAAACGATCTAACGTTGAGATATTAAAATACTGATTTGAAAATGCGTAAACGTTAACTTAATTAAAAACACTCAGAAGAATTAAGGTAAATATTATTTTAAACTAACTTTAGTTTATAAAATAATATTTCTTCATCATTAATAAAATGATGAAGTCTTATTTAATATATTTAAAATGATGAAACCATTTAATTTAATTAAAGCTTTCAACATAATTTAAATCTCAATAATATTTCAAATAACTGGAATCATTTTAATAATTAATATTAAAATGATCTCCGACAATTATAATATTTTGGAGCTCTTCAAATATTATAATTGTCTCATTTAAAAACAAGTTTAATTCAACGATACTAGAAATACCTCATATAAATATTTCCAGTACATTTTAAACACTAGGCGTACTTTAGAAGTCACCTAATATCTCGAGAGGCACGTCATCATGGTTCGGAACACATGACAATGCTCACAGGCGCCAGAAAGAATGGCAGACTGTTGCATAATTCTGTCATCAAAATTTACTTACGTCAAAAAGGAGGAGCCTTACGTAAGAAAGAGAGAAGCTTACGTAAGAAGAAAGGAGCGAGGGTTACAGTTATCCCCTCATATTCTGTGCAGTTCATCACTGGAGGCTAGGGCTGGAAAGGAAAACAGAAGAGAGAGAGGGAGAGGGAGAGAGAGAGAGGGATATTAGTGAAACATTAAGAATAAATTTGGAAATGTGTTGTCGTGTCCTTATGTGTGAAAAGAACACTCTTTACCTTCTAGTCATATCAACCTTTCTTACTTTTATTTTAATGTATTAAACAAGCATGTAACATGATTTTGATCTAAAATTTCCTCTACTTAATGCTTGTTTAATACATTATTATCACTTTGTCAATGCCTCTGAGAATAACAGTGAATGGTCAAGTGAACATCTTCTTTCCACAACAGAGCCAAACCACCCCCTTTGCCCATATCGGCAACACTAAAGCAGCATTGATACCCCAAAAACCTTTTCAATTTATCAACCTTACTATTATGTAACTTAGTTTCCATCAGAAATATAATACTAGGCTTTCTACCCTTAACCATACGGTTAAGGTCTTGAATTGTCCGAGGGTTGCCAACCCCTCAACAATTCCAACTTAAAAGCCTCATAACTCCCGGTGGGGTTGAGACTCAACCTCTGTCGTTAAACTCAGAACTGGACCCAGGGAACGAGTCATTCTTGTTGTCTTAGAGTTTTCATCACCAATTAGAGGAACACCCATAGATAACTTCCTTTTCCTTTCACCAGCCAACCTTTTTGATGTAGTGCCAGAAACCCCTAAAGTACCCCTTAACTTCCTTTTTCCATTTTAGTAGAGAATCTGATGAATCAGATTCATCCACTTTTGGCAGCATCTCCAATTGCCTCACACCAGATTGGAGAGTTGGAAATTCCCTTGGACCATTGTCCACTACAACAGATTTTCCTTTTAGAAACACATGAAAGCATTGAGTAACACTCTCATTAGACTCCATAAGTGGAATATCCATCTCTTCTTGGGTAGGAGAATCAACATCATCCCTTCTGTTAAGTCCATAAGTGCTTTCACTAACCATTGTAGCAGCATTCAAAAGGTTATCCACGCTCTTATGAACTGATCCAGACAAATGGGTATTCACAAACCTAGCAATTCCACAATGGTGCAAACCATTAGAGGCCCTCAACCAAGAGCCATACTGTTGTACAAATGATGCTCCTTCAGACTTTAATAGTACCTTGCCTGGACAAGCCATTCTAGCATGTGTTATCCTTCCACAGTGGAAACAAAAACTAGGTAGTCTCTCATACTGGAAAGATATGTAAATAGTTTTTCCATCCAACATCAGCATCTTCCCTTTTGTTAAAGGTTTCTGTATATTCAATTCAACAAGAACACTCATGAAGTTTCCCTATCCATGACCCTTTGAGTCAGATTCCACATGCAACACAATGCCAATAGACTTACCCAATTTTAAACCAATCTCAGAGTTCATACATCCAAACGGCAGATTGTGCAACTATACCCAAATTAAGTGTGAGAAAACAATATATCTTTGGGTGGAGTAGTTCCAGCAAACCACTTCAAACATATCAGATACTGATAAAATAACTATGGTTGGCCATCAACACGAAGTAGTTCTCCCTCAGACACAAATTCAAATATAAAAGTGTTTGTACCCACTTTCATAATGTTAATCGCAACACCATTTTTCTAAACTTTTAACATTGTGTTTTTTAAAGCATCATAGTTGATACATTTTTCAGACATTATTTTTCCCACCAAACAACACTTCCCATGATCAAGTGTGGACTGCATATCTTCCCCCAAAATTAGAAGTTCACTTCTTTCAGATTCAGTGAGATAGAATTTGTCCCATAACTAAGTGATTTCTTCCGCCATTCTCCCAGAAGCCTTCAACCTTCAGTACTAAAGAGACAGTCCAAAACAAACAAAACAAAGGAAATCTTGCCTGTAGCAAACTCGAAACTTCCACCGGGGAGTGAAAGAGATCAACCTCCTTCTCATGTAGAAATGAGAAGCAGACCATGCACAAAAAAATTGCCTCCTTAATCGCTAGACCAGATGATAACTGCCAAAACTACTTTATTATTGGACGTCATTACTTAGTATATATTATTAGATAGTTATGTGTATTGTTTAATATCATATTAGTTATATATTTGTATTTGTTTAATCTAGTATATATTATGCATAAAGTTATCTTTTTTTTTTTTTATTTTAGTATCTTATTATTTCCTGTCATTTAATTATGCTTTCTTTACATTTCCTCCTATCATTTAATTATGCATTCTTTACATTTTCTATCAAAAAATAAATTATCACATAAACACAATATAGTCAAAATAATCACAAATCACAATATGTTCACAAAATTCACAATATATTCCCAATATGTTCACAAAATTCACAATATATTCACATAAAATACAATATATTCACAAAAAATCACAATATATTCACAAAATAATCACAATAGATTCCAAGAAATCACAATATAATCACAAAAATCACAATATTTAGTATATATCAACACACAATCAAGTTTAAAAATATACCTAGCTAAAATCATAAATTCCCTTCACAAATCACAACCTTCAACAAGCTCCAACAAATATTCCTTCAAAATAAACACAATATTAGTTAGTTCAAAAATAAATAACAAATGTTCCTTACAGAAGAACAAATCTAAGTAAACACAATAAAAAAAAATCACAATAAAAAATAAACAAATCCTTACCTCTCTTCAACACACAACCATTCTCACTCTCACTCTAACTCTTTCTCACTTCACAATCTTCTCTCTCTCTCCCTCTCTCTGTGACTCGGGGATAAGAACAAACTATCATTCTCATGTGTTTAAACATGCCCCAGACTTGTCTGGGTAGTGTTATAATTTTTTTTTTTGACCTATTGCAGCGACTTTTGTCACTGCACTAAGTCAAACTAAACATAATGGTGTCATTCTATTTAGTGAATAAGACAATTGCAACAACTTTTTAAATAAAAAGTCGCTACATCAAATTGCCGTAACGTTTGAACATTCATAGTAGATGTTTGAACGTTTCAAAAAATTTTGGGATCTCGCTAAATGTCCCACCAATGTTTTTACTTTCTGCAACGTTCGAATGTAGACTTGTTTACATGCGAACGTGTATAGAATTAGGTCTCCGTATCTCCTATAGAATTAACGCAGAAAATGCGGAGACTTAGTTTTTGATAAATGTTTGAACTTAATAGCTAAACGTTTGAATGTACAAATCAACATGCGAACGTTAATCTTCTGACGTTCTAGTGTAAATGAAATTAGGTTTCCTAGAATTAATGCGGGAAAGATCTCGCAAATTTTAACACACACGTTCGAACTTAGCTAGTCTATGATCGAACGTAATTGATAAACGTTCGAACGTGTAAGTGTTGACATGCGAACGTATTTGAAATTAGGTTCTCGTATAATACCATAAAATTAATACAGGAAAGGTGCCGCCATTTCTTTTAGAAACGTTCCAATCTAACTAGTCTACGTTCGAATGTCATGCTAGAATGTTCGAATATTCAAATGTTGACATGCGAACGTGAATGAAATTAGGTTTCAGTATATGCCATAGAATTAATGCGGAAAAGGTTCTGTCATTTTTTCAAAAGTGTTCGAACGTTTATTTAAACATTCCCACGTACACTGTATCACGTTCGAACGTACATTTGTTTGTTTGAAAGTGGACCATATATATATTTTAAATAATGGTTTATAAAATATTATAGTCACACAGTATATATAACATAATTAACATAGTAATGTATATAGTATAGTATATAATCTATATAGTATATATATAAACTATAATGGTCTATATAGTTAGTATAATAATCTATACTTTTTGTTAAGAGTGTTCATCTGGATTCCGGACCAAGTACCTAGGTATACCCGGGTCATGACCCGAGCCAAAACTCGGATGAATCCCTGAAAATTCGAGTTTTCTAGTCTCACTACAGCAAAAATTGATTTTTTCCAAGAGTGACAGTCGTGGGAAAAAGTATATCTTTAGTGGAAAAAAAAAATTTTCCCACTAATTTGTTCCGTGGGAGACTCGTGGCATATAATAGGTGGAGAAAAAGTCTTTTTCCACCAAACCACAATTTCATGGGGAAAACCTTCTTTTTCCCACAGCATTTGTGGCGGTTAAAACTTTTTTTTTTCATGGCAAATAAGATCTCATCTGGTATAATATGGTAGGAAATAACATCATTTTCCATGTGAAGAGGTTGTGGCAAAAACTTTTTACCCATGACATATCTTCATGGAAAATGTTATCTTTAGTATTTCCGATAAATACTTTCTTGGGAAATATAGATTTTCCACAAAGTATTTTGTTAGAAATATTTATTTACGAGGAAATCTTATTGTCGGAAATAATCACTTCCCACAAAAAAAAAAGTATTTGCCACGAGTTTCATTCGCAGCAAATGCTAAGAGATTTCAAGAAAAAAAATTAAAAAAAAATTAAAAAAAAATTAAAAAAAAAAATGAAAATTGTAAACTAGGAAAATGATCATAACAAATTCTAATATATGCTAAAATAAATATATCCGAACCTTGGAAATCAAAGAAATCAAAATTTACACTTATAATAATTTTTTTAAAACATGTAATATTGTGCTAATATTCACAACAAAAAAAAACTTCT
This sequence comes from Juglans microcarpa x Juglans regia, assembly GCF_004785595.1. Lineage (NCBI taxonomy): Eukaryota > Viridiplantae > Streptophyta > Magnoliopsida > Fagales > Juglandaceae > Juglans > Juglans microcarpa x Juglans regia. Next base: position 8,358,054 of record NC_054604.1, read on the forward strand.
AATGAGAACTCAAAAGAAGAAACTGCCCATAAAATTTATACACATACACCACACAACCTCAAAACATTGTAAGTTAAAATTCATGAATCCACAAAACCACAACCATACAATCTATTCAAGCTTTATAAGATAAACATACAATCCATTCTAAACACTCATTTGTTTTTACAAACTTCATCCATATCAAGACTTCCAGTACATTTAATATACACAAATTTGTCTATTAAACCAACATCATCATCATACTTACAAACTCACTACAACTCCATCACTTAATCCCAAAATTTCAAAACAATTCATCTTCATCCCAACTCCATTTCATGCTCAAACATCAACACAAGTTAAGCCACTCCATTTCATCCACTCCATTGCAATCCAAATAGGCTATCGTCCAACCAAAAAAAAAAAAAAAATCCACTATAGAACCAACGACATATTATAACTAACCCAAACAACTACATTTAATTAAAATTTGTTTATAATTAAACTACCTTTACCTTAATTAATCAATGAAAAAATGCATAAAATTTCTAAACTAAGCCCCAAATCAAAGTGATATAACTAGTTTCCAGGTTAAAATGATGGTAAAAATGAAAGTTTTCAGTAGCTGTGTGAACAATGAGACATAATGCAATCTTTGTGGTCAAGATAGTGTTGCCAGATCTTGAAAACATCAAAGCAGCTTGCAGTAAAATCATTAAAAGAGGATCCTAAAGGTAGAATGCGATACGACAACCCAGGTTTTTATTTTTTATTTTTTTAAAAAAAAGCCTATAGTATTAATTTTTTTTTCAGGAAAAATATAATGTTGAAAAGCTTTTTTTCTTTTTTAATCTAAAAGCCTATATTCAATTACAATTGTTTTAAGAAAAAATGTTGAAAAACATATTTTTATATTTAAAACAATTATTGCCTTTTTAACAAAATCCATCTTTAAAAAAAAATCAATATTTGTCATGTAAAATGCATGCAATAATGCAATTTACTACATATTAAATTATATTACATTACATTATAAAACAAAAAATTATAATATATGAAAATTAACAAATGCTTCAATTGAAAGTTTGAAACTGGCAAACTGTCATCTATTCGTTTGCCTTTGTGCTCTTGAAGTGTTTACTAATTGCATCTGCACGTCATGAGAAAGGAACCTGAAAAAACAAAATGATTTCTAAGAAATGTTTTACTTTTAAAACCAACAAAATAAGCTCATTAGTTTCTACATTCAATCTATTCAAATCTCTTGGCTTTCCACTACCTTCTTCCCTTCATGAATAATGGTGACCTCACAAAACTTTGGTTATCTTATTTTTTTTCTTTTTGTTTTTAAAAAAAAGGTCCTACAAAGAGGGAACTTAACTTAAAAATGAAAAAAAGGTCCTACTCAAAGGTTGAACACAATAACTTGAGCTTTTGCTTGTGCCACTTGTAGTCTCCCATCCAAGGGATTATGATCACCAACCACAAATTCCAAGGCCTCAATCAATGGATCTGGCTGCAACAGAAAAGCATGACTTTCAGTATACTATTTATACATACTTTCTTGATAAAAAGATAGAAATTCAAATATGGACTTAGATGACCAAATTTAAAGTATGAGGCAGGGTCCAAAGTGGCATCCCATGAAACTTCTGTTTTAACAGCTTCTCATTAGTTGTAATAGGACTGATTCCAAGGCCTCAATCAATGGATCTGGCTACAACAAAAAAACATGACTTTCAATATACTATTTATATATAGTTTCTTGATAAAAAATAGAAATTCAAACATGGACTTAGATGATCAATTTTAAAGTTTGACGCAGGGTCTAGAGTGGCATCCCATGAAACTTTTATTTTAACAGCTTCTCATCAGTTGTAATAAGACTGATCAAGAGCAATTTCTTAGCAAGCTGGCTGATTATGCAAGAAGAAAGTACTTACTCTAGATTTTTTCAGCATGAATAGAAAGAGAGACTCCCAAAAGCCTCTATTGAAGATGAAATTAGATGATTATCTAAAAAAATATTAAAAATTGAGTTGGATATATAATAAATCGAGATAGATAGATATTAAAAGAATATTGCAAGTTTCATAGTTACCTTCAAGGTCAATTGACTGTACGTATTTTTCCAACTCCCGGATGTCGACTGGTTTGGTCATTAACCAATTTTGAGTACAAATGAGGGTTTCGACAGTCTCTGAAGACAATGAACTTCTAAAAGGATGCAAGATGCGTTATTCAGTACTAAATGCGAACTCCGAGGCAATAATGGAAATGAGGGTGGCTAATACATCACGTGCTACCTCAGCAAGGATAGGATAATTGGTGGCATTATATCTCCAATCCAAAATATCAAAACAGGGTATTTTTGTGCACACCCCTTCAACAAATATCTATCTACTTCTGATCTAAACTTTATAAACCCTTGCTCCTGAAGGTATTTCTCTAACTTGATATTAAATTTTGTCGAGATAGTAGTAGAAATAGAAGTAGTGCTTGGCCTCCCTTGAGCCACATTAGAACTCCCCCCATTACCTACACAAAATTTGTTATACTACTCAATCAAGCGGCTTAACAAGAGTTTAACCTTGGCCTCTATCCTATTCACCAACTCATCCCCTTTGCACTGTTTCAACCAAAAATTCATTGACATTATTTCATATCGTGGACCAAGCACAAACGCAATATATATCATCAAGTTGAACCTATATGTGCTACCACAATACTTTTCATACTTACTTTTTATATTTATGCCCATGGTCCTAGTGATAATATCATGGCTATTGCACATATCATTTAATGTATCTTCAATTGTGCAGAGTTCTTGGAAGTATATATTAGCCATCACATACAAAGAACCAGAAATGTTCAATATAACATCATAAAATATTTTCAATAACTCTACAAAAATCTGTGCTTTTTTCCAATCATCAATAGTGGGGTTCACGAATTCACTATCAAATATGTGAAGTTCCATCTAGTAGGAACATCTAAACAAATCATCCTCCCACTAATATTTTCTTTTACCGCACCAGCTTTGAACTTGGCAAACCTTGACGGTGAAGACTTCACATATCTAACGACATCTCTAATCCTTGTTACAAACTCATAAATATCTCTCAAACCATCCATAACAATCAAATTCAATATATGGGTAGCACACCACATGTGAAGAAACTCACCATCCAATATGGTACAATCACTGTCCTTTATCCTCCTCCTCATGTAATCAACAACAACATCATTAGAGGAGGCGTTATCAACTGTGATGGCAAAATCTTATTAATCTCCCAATCATGCAACCCCAAGTCTAACACCCTCATAATAGTTTCGCCCTTATGGTTGGGGATTTGGCAAAACTTTATTATTTTTTTGTGCAATCTTTAGTTGTTATCAATAAAATGTATAGTAATGCACATGTAGTTCATATTTTGCACCGATGTCTAGGTATCGGTGGTTAGACAGATGCTTTGACCATCCAACAATTTCTTTAGCTGTATCTTCTCTGCGTTATACAGCTTAACATAATCTATTTTCAAAGTGATTCGGGATAGCAAAGTAAATCGAGACTCTAAATCAGCCATGAACTCAACAAACACTTCGTGCTCCACCAACCTAAAAGGCAATTCACACCTAATAAAAAACTTAGCGGTTGAAATCCTATGTTTTTTTGCATCATACTTCACTAGACCTTATGGGCTACACACTCTTCCCAATGCATCCCTCTCAACACTAGATGATTGACTTTTTTCAACTTTTCTAAGTCTAAGAGGAGAAGTTTCACATGCATTCTGGAGGTGATGTATCATAGATGAAGTATCATTCTTGTAGTGGCAACTGTATAGCCTAGCACGATAATTGCACTAAGCTTTTGAGTTATCATGATCAATAGGTTGCACTTTAGTAAAGTGTTCCCAAACCAACGATTGGTTGCTAAGTATTTTTTTTTTTTTTTTGTTTCTTGGGTAAAGGTGGGATGAAATTGGTAGGCTATCGTGTATATGTAGATGAAGGGGTTGGAAGACTCCCATACTCCTCCACATCCACTGGAATAGACGAAAAGTCACCACCAACCCCTGGGTTGTATCGACATTACAACTCACAGAATCTTCTTTCATCTGTTATTGAGTAATAAAAACTACCAAACACAATATAATAAATAATCAAATACTAATAATTGCCCATATAATATGAAAAATCTCAATATAATATGAACTGTTCAACAACACAAAATTGCTCAATATAATCTATTAAAACAGAACTAGGTATGAAATTCCAACAAACTATGTAATGCAAGCAGAAATACAGAATGCAAGCAGAAATTCAGAATAAAACCATTAAATCCTTTAAAGAGAATTGAGCTATTCTGTTTAACAATTGTGCATGGTTAAAGAATTGAGCTATACTTTAGGATATGCTAGTCTTATGTTTATTTATTAATTTTCTGGTTAAAAGACAAAACACTCATTTTGGACTTGTAAAAGTTTAGATACACTGATTTACATCTTATAAAAGATAAAAAATAAAAAATAAAAAAAAAAGACTGTGAATAATTACATAAATGAAAACTTTTTCAAGTTTGTTTCAGTGCGTTTTGACAGCAACTTGATGACTGAATTTCCTAATACCTGTTGATCTGTCACTACTAATTAGCCTTTGAAAAATTAGCCAGGTACTGCTCCAATTTATTATGTAATCGATTAGTCAGTTGACTACATTTCCTCCAATCATTAGAAATGGGTAAATCAATCTAATCATGCATCTAGTTGATGATTAACAGGCCATCACCATACAAGGCTTGCTTATGTACTCATGAAAGATATGCTTGTTCAAACATGCATACTCCAACATGCCGTCAAATCATCAAACCAAACAAGTAAAGCCAAACCCATAAATTCAATGGAGGTCCAGTACTTTTCTCAACAACAAATAAAAGATATACAAAACAACACAAATCCAAAAAGAAAAGCAAAGGCTTAGAGCCCACAAGCCACAGAAACAAACACCAATTAACTCCAATTATCAGCCAATACAGAATCCATAAACAACCTAAACCATTATCAACCAATTGATTACCCCATCCTCCTCACGCACAGAATCATAGTTACAGGGGGAGAGAGAGAGAGAGAGAGAGAGAGAGAGAGAGAGAGAGAGAGACTTGGGGGGAAGTATTTAACCGGTATCAAAATGGCGTTGTTTTGATACCAGTTATTGTTTTTTAAAAAGACCCGGGTACCGAGTTTCAAACTCGGACCGAGTTGGTCCTGGTTTTTCAACTCGGGTTCCAGACCGAGACTGGAAAAAATCTGGCCCAGATGAACAGTCTTACTTTCAGTATAGTATATATAGTTAGTATAGTAATCTATATAGTTAGTATAATGATCTATATGGATTAGTAATCTATTAATATATAATTAGTACATGTTTTTAATAAAGTCAAGTTTATCAATTATGATTTCTAGCATTTATATATATAATTAATAATTCATGCATATGGTTGGTTATACCGCATGCTTATGTTGTATCATGTATATAGCTAGTTTTACCGTCTATTATTATATTGTGAAATTAATTACTTATACATTACATATATATATATTATATTATAAATTATCAAAATAATATATATAGTATACATATATATATATATTAATTTACTATATTACTATATTTAAAAAATATACAATATATAATATTTACATATAAATATAATACATATAAAAAATTCATTCCGTATACATTCGAATGTACAAACAACCAACGTTTGAATGATGCAGGAATTAAATAACGTTCAAATGTACATGTTCAAACCTTCAAACGTTACGTGCATATAAGATAAGCGTCTGAAAGTGATGCGTCATTTCAACCCACCTTAAAATCCTTGAAGCGTCGCATTCCACCCTCGAAACCGTCGCTACCATTGTCAACCGCCACCACAACCGTCACAAAAGAGGTTAGCGTCCCTCTCTCTCCCTCTCTCCCTTTTGTAAAGTTTTTTTTTATTGATTATAAGGGTTTCGGTTCATACCGAAATACATTTGGTGGCCAGAACTTCTTCTTGATTTTTCGGCCACCATGAGTGGCTAATGACCCCAGTAGATAGTTTACACTTAGTGTATACTTTATTTCTATGGTGGCCATTACAAGATTAACATTGTATTTGAGAAAATTGGCAATGGCTGAGTCGACTTAGCTATTTCTGGGTCGTAAAGTTTGAACGTCCCACATGTAATGTTCAAACGTTGTTCTATACTCCTAACATATGTTATAATACGTTTGAATGTACTTTTTATGTTCGAACGTTGTAACAGAAAATTTTCGAATGTAAAGGTTTCATGGTAGTTCGAATTCGTCGTTTGAGCGTAACCATTAGTTAGTTTGAACATTTGTTATACATTCAAACTGTATAAACCAACACTCGAATGTAAGACCTTTTTGGCTTTTGTTAGTCAAAACGTTTGAACGTAGACTTAAATATGTTCAAAGGTCTTAATAAATACGTTCAAGTTCACCCTCAAGTTTGAACGTATTTATATTGTACGTTCGAATTTATGTAAAAATTTATTTCACACATTTCCTTAGTCTTAATTGTTTTGATTCAGAGTGTTTTGTATGTTTCTTAGCTCGTTTGTCTAGAATTTTAGGTGTCTTTTACATTTATTTAATTCTTGAAAATTCTTGATATTTTTCTGGTGTTTAAAGAGGCAGAATTTGGGCTAGGCCTACAGAGTAAATCCTAGTTGGGCTGGTCAAACAAAATACTGTTTTATTTTTGGGTGATAACTAGAGCTATAGACCTCGGTTTCAAGTTTTGTTTAGTTTGATGGAAAGCTAAGGCATAGCCCTAAAATTTTTATGAAGAGTTCCAAATCCAGTTTTGCCGTTTTGAAGTTCAAAACTTAGCAGAAATAGAGAAGTATGAATCTGTCTAGAAGTTTATTGCAGTCTAGACCCTACTTTAGTTTTTAGCTTGTATCGAGAGATATAGAAGTTATAATAAAGCAAGCTTAGGTGAGTTGGAAAGCTAAAAACGAGATCTAAAACTTTTGTGAAGGGCCCAACTCCAAGCTAGGTCATTTTGATACTCTAAATCCAGCTAGAAGTCGAGTAACAAAATCAGCCGAGAATTCCATATTTCAGAAATAGATATGGGGGAAATCTCTTCTTTTTTAAAAAACATTTGAAAGGAGAATCGATTTTGAATTGATTGGATGACCTGCAATTATTACTGGTAAAAGATAAGATGCTGAAATTGAAAAAAAAAATAGAAGTTGACGTTAAAAACCAGAGGAATGAATGAAAAAAAAAAGGATTGAAGGAGGAGCTGTAATTTCGGTGAGGAAGAATGAAGCTCACGATTTCTGCAATTACAGAGTTCTTTTTTCTTTCTCTAATTTTTATTTGCTGAATTGCTATTAAGGATGTTAAATTCAAATTTATGTTTGAGAAATAATTGGATTGTTTTATTAGTTATGATTTGCTAGTTTTCTTATTCTAGGGCTAGGATGTAGTCATTGAATTTTGGATATGATTTGAGTATGGTTGTATTGAATACCCTTTGTTAATTGCAATTGGATGATTTCATTTTTCATTCTTACAATTTATTGACCATGAATTGCATGCTTAAGGTGTTGAATGAAGTAACGAAAGTTGAAGTTCAATATTAGCTCGTGAAGTTCAATAGTAACGAAAGTGTAGTTTAGAAATAAATACACACCCTTATGACCTACATTCAAGAATTTCACATAGCATAATGAATTTATATTAATTTATGTGATCACGACAGTAGACATAAGATTAACATAGGTATAGATGTTATACCTTGAAAGTGGATATCACATAAAAAAATAATATTAATTCAGTCATTGTCATTAGCAAAACATTAATGCAATCAACTAGGTTTAAACTCATTGAAAGAATTCAATTGATGAAATCCAAGCCCTACGAACCTTTAATATTTGATTTTTCAGGTTAAGAATTTGTAGTCAGTCACATCAATTTGGGATCGTCTAAATAATATAGAAAATTTTATAAATTGGTACTTGAGTCTCCTCATTGTGGAAACGATATTCTTTTTGCCCTGTTCTACTTGTCATGACCCATGCACTTATAGTAGAGTCTAGGGACCATCAAGCTTTTGATGCTGTTTTCGGGGAGGATTCTTTTCAATATTAATACAAATAAATTCATGTATTAATTTAGACTGTATTTTTCTGTTTTATTATTCATTTAGATTGGGCCCACCCTCTCGAGGCCAAATTCCATCGTTTTATAGGGTTTTTAGGCTGTTTTATGTATCTGTTTGTCAATTTACGTTTTTTGTATTTAGTGTATGCCACGTAATTGTGAGCTTATTGAGCTTTTTGATCCAGAAGGAGAAAAGAAAGATTGGAGCTAGAGTAAGAACAAATGCTGTGCCGAATATCAATGGTACTCAACCCAGCATTGTGAGACATACAGTCAATGCTAATAATTTTGAGATTAAGCTTGGTCTCATCCAGATGGTGCAGCATGAGCAGTTTGGTGGAGGACCTGCTGAGGATACACATGTACACCTTGCCAATTTCTTGGAGATTTGTGATACAATTAAGATTAATGGAGTTAGTGATGATGCCATTTAGCTCCGACTTTTTCTATTTTCTATAAAGGATAAAGCCAAGGCCTGGTTGAATTCCAAAGCACCTAACTCTTTCACCACCTGGATTGCTTTGTCACAAGCTTTTCTGAGTAAGTATTTTCCCCCAAGTAAGACTATCAGACTTAGAAATGATATTACCAATTTTGTTCAGTTTGATGGTGAATCTTTGTATGAAGCATGAAAGAGGTTTAAAGAATTGCAGAGGAAGTGTCCACATCATGGTTTTCTTGATTGGCTGATTATACAGACTTTCTATAATGGATTAACATATTCAGTCAGGATTATCATAGATGCAATTGCAGGAGGTAATCTAATGAGTAAGTCAACAGGAGAGGCATATGAGTTGTTAGAAGAAATTACCTCTAACAATTATCAGTGATCTAATGAAAGATGTATGCCTAAAAAAGAATGCCAATGTTGATTCTCTGGTAAAAATGTTCAATAAGCTAGGTAATGTAAATTCTGTTTCTAGTCCTGTATTGAGTTGTGATTGCTGTGGAGGAGCTCGCATGAGTTTTGATTGTATGCAGGTAGAGCAAGCCTAATTTGTGTCTAATTGTAACATTCAGCAACAACAAAACAACCCTTATTCCAACACATACAACCCAGGCTGGAGGAATCATTCCAACTTTTTATGGAAAGATCATGGTAACCAAGGTAACAATTCTAGACCTTTCCATACTCCTGGTTTCCAACCAAGACCATCCCAACTAGAAAGTAAGCAGCCTTGGGAGATATCTTTTGAGAAGTTAACCAATGCTAGTTCAAAAAGATCTGAGAGACTAGAAGCAAAGGTTGACCAGTTGGCGAGTTCCAATAGAAGTGTGGAGATGCAATTGGGGCAATTAGCCAATTCCATCAATTCTCGTGGATAGGAAAATTTACCTAATAAGACAAAGGTCAATCCGAAGGAGCATTGCAAGACAGTCACCTTGAGAAGTAGTAAGCAACTTGGTCAGGTAAGTGGTGAGATTGTAGTTGGTGATGAAGTAGACCATGAAGAGGTGAGCAAGAAGGTTGGTGAAGAATTTGAGGACCTAGCCAAGGCACCATCCCCATTACCACCAGTCGAGACCATTGCCTTGACAGAGGAATGTAGCGCCATTATCTAAAATAAGCTTCCACCAAAGCTAAGAGATCCAGAGAGTTTTTCTATCTCTTGTACTGTAGGTGATGTTAATTTTTCTAAAGCTTTGTGTGATTTAGGTGCTAATGTTTCACTAATGCCTTTATTTGTGTCTAGGTAGCTTGGATGAAAGGAGTTGAAGCCTACTACCATCTCTTTGCAACTAGCTGACCAATCGGTAAAATATTCTTTGGGTGTTCTTGAGAATGTGCTGATCAAGGTAAATAAGTTTATCATTTCAATTGATTTTATTGTGTTGGAGATGGAAGAAGAAACCGAGATACCTATCATTTTAGGCCGGCCTTTTCTAGCCACAGCTGGAGCTATCATAGATGTTAAGAATGGTAGGCTGACTTTGAAGGTTGGTGCAGAAGAGGTAGAGCTTAATTTATTTGAAACTGCTAAATATCCTTCTTTTACTGATCATGTTTTTCAAGTTTATGTTGTAGATGAGTCAACCAAAGAGATTTTTAGGTCTGAAAATACTAAAGAACCTCTCGAGACTTGCTTAGTGAGTGCAGGGACATGTAAAGATGATAATTTGGAGGTTGCAGAAGTGGCATGTGCATTAGAGGCTACATGTCCTAAGCTGAAATAGATAGGTATTCAATTTGAGGATCTACGCAAAGCTAAGCCACTCCCTTCCCCTTCTAATGTGCAAGCACCAGTTCTGGAGTTGAAGTCATTACCCTCACATCTCAGGTATGCCTTTTTAGGTGAGAATAATACTTTGCCTATGATTCCGAGTGCTTCTTTGTCTGAAGTTCAACTTGAAAAATTGATGCGTATTTTGAGATTGAGAAAAAAGACGTAGGATGGACTATATCAGACCTTAGAGGAATTAGCCCTTCATTGTGTATGCATAGAATTTAAATGGAGGATAATCATAAACGTGTTGTTGAAAATCAGAGACGGTTAAATCGTAACATAAAAGAAGTAGTTAGGGTTGAAGTTCTTAAATGGTTGGATGTAGGGATTATTTATCCTATATCTGCTAGTTCATGAATTAGTCCAGTGTAGGTAGTACCTAAAAAGGGTGGGATGACTATGGTGCATAATGAAAATAATGAATTAATTCCCACTATGACAGTAACTGGGTGGAGAGTCTGCATAGATTATAGGAAACTTAATAGTGTTACTTGTAAGGATCATTTTCTTTTACCTTTTCTTGATCAGGTGTTTGAGAGACTTGTTGGGTATGCGTATTACTGTTTTCTAGATAGTTATTTAGGGTATAACTAGATTCCTATATCCCCTGAAGACCAAGAAAAGACCACCTTCACTTGTGCTTATGGTACTTTTGCATTCCATAAGATGCCTTTTGGTTTGTGTAATGCACCTGCTACATTTCAACGTTGCATAATGGCTATTTTCATGGATGATTTTTCTTTGGATCTTCTTTTGATAGTTGTTTAGATAACTTGTCTTGAGCATTGTTTTAAATACCGTACCATACTGGCCGGTACGATCGGAATATGCTGTGTGGTTCGGTACAGGTATTACATATATTTCGGCTCAAATACCAGCCAATATTTCAGCCTGTACCGGCCTGTATTTCAGCCCGTACCAGCCGATATTTCGGCCTTTAATTTTTTTGTTCTTTTGTTTTTTCATTTTTTCAAACTATAAGCTCATTTTTTAACCAACAATTCATACTAAACTATTTATAATTTATATATATGTATTTATATATAATTTATTCATATAGAAACTATTATTTTGGAATATAATTTATATATATATTTATATATATATAATTTATTCATATATTGACTATCTCGAAATGGTACACAAAACGGTACCTGTATTGAAATATTTCATTCCAGTGCCTTGACTGGTACGGCGTCCGGTAAGTTATTCAAAACTTTGGTCTCGAGTTTTGCAGCGTTGTGAGGAAACCCATTTAGTCTTGAATTGGGAGAAATGTCATTTTATGGTGCAGTAAGGTATTGTTTTAGGCCATAAAATCTCATCAGGAGGTATTGAAGTGGACCGAGTACAAATAGAAATTACTAAAAAATTGCCACCACCTATCAATGTTAAGGGAGTTAGAAGTTTCCTTGGTCATGCAAAATTTTACTAGCATTTTATTAAGGATTTTTCTAAAATTTCTAAACCTCTTTGTAATCTGTTGAATAAGGATACTATGTTTGATTTTGATAAAGACCGTTTGAATGGTTTTAACAGGTTGAAGCAAGAGTTGGTGTCAGTACCAATTATGGTAGCCCCAGATTAGAATTTGCCTTTTGAGCTAATGTGTGATACTAGTGATTTCGCTTTGGGTGCTGTTCTCTGCCCAAAAAAAGATTGGAAGTTGCATGTTATATATTATGCTAGTAGAGTTTTAAATAATGCACAGTTGAATTATGCAACTACTGAAAAAGAATTGCTTGTTGTTGTGTTTGCTTTTGACAAGTTTTGATCTTATCTTGTAGGTTCCAAGGTGATTGTATATACAGACCATTTAGCAATCAAGTATTTGCTAAAAAAGAAAGATGCCAAATCATGCTTGATTCGATGGGTGTTGTTGCTTCAAGAATTTGATTTTGAGATTCAAGACAAGAGAGGCATGAAGAATGTGGTGGCATATCATTTGTCTAGATTAAAGGGGCAATCAAGAGTAGATGAGGTGCCCATTAATGAAAACTTTCCAGATTAGTAGTTGTTGGTAATTTCAATCATCTCCTAGTATGCTGATTTGGTGAACTATTTGATGAGTGGCATTGTTCCTCCTGATTTGAGCTATCATCAGAAGAAAAGGTTTTGTGGGACGTGAAATATTATTTTTGCGAAGAACCTCTACTCTAATAAAAAAATAAAATAATAAAAAAAAATTTGTGCAGATGAGATGATTAGAAGATGTGTGCCCCAGGATGAGATGCAGGATATCCTTGACCATTGCCATTCCTTGGAGTCTGGTAGACATTTCAGTACCTCCAAGACAGTCGCAAAGGTATGGTAGTCTGGTTTTTACTGGTTGACCATATATCAAGATGCTAGACAGTATGTAAGCACGTGTGATAGATGTCAAAGGGTTGGCAACATTTCGAAAAAGAATGAGATGCCCTTGACTAATATCCTAGAGTTTGAATTGTTTGATTTGTGGGGAATTAATTTCATGGGCCCATTTCCCTCTTCCTTCAACATTCAGTACATCTTGGTAGCAGTGGATTATGTGTCTAAATGGGTTGAAGCTACTGCAACTCAGACTATTAACTCTCGGGTGGTGGTGAGATTTGGTGTGCTGAGAGCCATTATTAGTGATGTAGGCTCCCATTTTTTGTACCTGGTCATTTGAGATTTTGTTGAAGAAATATAAGGTTACTCATAAGGTAGCACTTGCCTATCATTCCCAAACAAATGGGCAAGTGAAATTTGTAAATAGGGAATTGAAGCAAATTTTGGAGAAAACTTAGAGCAATTCAAGGAAGGACTGGGCTAGTAAGTTAGATGATGTACTTTGGGCCTATAGGACAGCTTTCAAGACACCTTTGGGTATGTCTCCTTACAGACTTGTCTTTGGAAAGTCTTGTCACTTACCAGTTGAATTGGAACATAGGCCCTATTGGACAATTAAGGAGGTGAACATGGACTTGAAAGCTACGAAAGAAAAGAGATTGTTACAGTTGAGTGAGTAGGAGGAGTTTAGGTAAGATGCTTATAAAAATGCTCAGATTTACATAGAAAAGACCAAGCATTGGCATGACAAGCATCTTCAGATTAAAAACTTCGAAATTGGGCACCAGGTGTTACTCTTCAAGTCAAGACTTAAGTAATTCCCAGGCAAGCTTCGGTCTAGGTGGTTTGGCCCATTCACGGTAACAAAAATGTATTCATATGGTGCTATTGGGGTGCATGGTGAGGTCACTAGTGCATTCAAGGTTAATGGACAATGTTTAAAGCTTTATCTTACTGGTAATGTGGATCCTAAAGGAGTTACTCCTTGAAGAATCCTACTTATGGTTGATGGTGTAGAAGTCAAACCAATGACTATAAACAAGCACTTTTTTTGTTTTAGTTGTTGTTTTTATTAAAGTTTTTTTTTTTTTGAATAATGAAAGCTGTGACCCCCCTTCTTTTGGTTGTGTTGTGTAGTTTAGGAAAAATCAAGCAAGACGCTAGTTCGTGTTTAATTCAATTGGACATTCGTTGTATTGAACCTTGATAAAAATAGAGTATTAGTCGTCTATTTTTCCTTCCTTTCACATTGTGGACAATGTGAAAATTAAGTTTGGAGGAGTGGATATTTGATTATACTGAATGCTAGTATTGGCTATGTTTGTTTGAGAAAGAATTTTTTTTTTCTTCGAAATTTTGGTTTGTTCGCATTCATGCAAGTTAATTAGTAATCATATCCATGTCTTCCAAACCAGATTTTTATGTGAAAGATTAGAATAAATGAACCTGCATTTACACTTGTGTGAGACTTAATTAGGATCAACATTACACTTTTGGGTTCTTTATTGTGTTAAGCATTGCATTGTATTTTTTATTTAGGATATGCAATATCTTATAAAGCAAGATTAAGCACACTTATTTTCTTTAGGATTATTGAAGTACATCTTTCCTTTCAAAGTTGTGTGAGTTGTGTGACTATGCATAAAAGATAAATGTGATGCTTTTCTTGTGATTATCCCCTTTGATCTAGTCCTAAACAGGGTTTAAGTAAATAGAGTGATAATGATTAAACAGCTGAATAAATAAATTTGTACGAAGTTCTATCTACTTCAATGTTTTGAGTTGCTTAGTAATTAGGGGTATTCATTACCAATATTTGATTTTACATCAAATGACAACTTGAAATGAGTATGCAAAAGTACTTTAAGTGTGTAACTTGTTGAGTAACAGGGTGCATCCATCACAAATGCTTATATTCGCATCAAAAGACGAGTGACAACTTAAAGATAAATAATAAATATTTATTAAACAAAATAATAATAATAATAATAATAATAATATATCTCTAGTTTGCTACCTTGTTTGTAGTAGTGAGAAGGGGTGATTGCAGGTTAAGTTGTTACATGATTCAATTATGTTGGTTGCATGATAAATATGATTGAGTTTGGAATGATGTATGGATATTTGCGCTAGAGAATGTGAGTATGCTTAGTTTTCCTTTATTTGCTATTGTTTATCTACTAAGTTGAAGATTTGATGTTTGCATGATGGGTCCTTTGGGTGTGATGAGTTGAGCCTAACTATGATTATTGTCCTTTGTTTTTATGGTTTTCCTTTTGCTTGAGGACAAGAAAATATTCAAGTTTGGGCCTATTTGATGTGGGAATTTATTTCACACATTTTCTTAGTTCTAATTGTTTTGATTCAGAGTGTTTTGTATGTTTCTTAGCTCGTTTGTCTGGAATTTTAGGTGTCTTTTACATTTATTTAATTCTTGAGAATTCTTGATATTTTGCAAGTATTTAATTATTGAATTAGGTTGAAATTTGGCTAATGTGAAGAGGCAGAATTAGGGCTGGGCCTAGAGAGCAAATCCTAGTTGTGCTGCTCTAGTCAAAACATAATATTGTTTGGTTTTTACGTTATAACTGGAGCTACAGACCTCTGTTTCAGGTTTTGTTTGGCTTGCTAGAAAGCTAAGACATAGGTCTAAAACTTTTATGAAGTTCAAAACTTAGCAAAAAGGGGGAAGTCAGAATCTGTCCAGAAGTTTGTAGCCTAAACTCTGTTTCAATTTTTCATCCTGCATCTGGAGTTCTAAAAGTCAGAATAAATCAAGCCTAGGCGAGTTGGAAAGCTGAGAACGATATCTAAAACTTCCGTCAAGGGTCCAACTCCAAACTATGTCTTTTTGGTACTCTAAATCTAGCTAGAAGTTGGGTAATAAAATCAGCAGAGAATTCCACATTTCAACAGTAGATATGGGGGAAATCTTCTTTTTTTTTTTTTAATTTGAAAGGAGAATCGGCTTTGAATTGATTGGATGACTTGTAGTTATTACGTACTGGTAAAAGATAAGATGCTGAAATTGAAAAAAAAAAAAAAGGTTGACGTTAAAAACTAGAGGAATGAATGAAAAAAAAAATATTGAAGGAGGAGTTGTAATTTCGAAGAGGAAGAACGAAACTCACGATTTATGCAATTACAAAGTTCTTTTTTCTTTATCTAATTTTTAGTTTCTGAATAGTTATTAAGGATGTTGAATTCAAATTTATGTTTGAGAAATAATTGGATTGTTTTATTAGTTATGATTTGTTAGTTTTGTTATTCTAGGGTTAGGATGTAGTCAATGAATTTTGGATATGATTTGAGTATGGTTGTATTGAATACCATTTGTTTATTGCAATTGGATGGTTTTGGTTTTCATCCTTGTAATTTACTGGCCATGAATTGCATGCTTATGATGTTAAATGAAGTAGCGAAAGTTGAAGTTCAATATTAATTCGTGAAGTCATCAAACCTTGGCAGTGTAGTTTAGAAATAAATACACACCCTTGTGACCTACATTCAAGAATTCCACAGTGCATAATGAATTTATATTAATTTCTTTGATCATGCCAATAGACATAAGATTAATATAGGTATAGGTATGATACCTTGAAAGAGGATATTACATAAAAAAAAAAAAAAAAAAAAAAAAAAAAAAAAAAAAAATCTGTCATTGTAATTAGCAAAACATTAATGCAAGCAACCAGATTTAAACTCATTTAAAGAACTCAATTGATGAAATCCAAGCCTTAGGAACCTTTCATATTTGATTTTTCAAGTTAAGAATTTGCAGTCCGTCACATCAATTTGGGATCGTCTAAATAATATAGGAAATTTTATAAATTGGTACTTGAATCTCCTACTTGTGGAAACGATATTCTTAAAATATATGTTCAAGTTCACCCTCACATTCGAACGTATTTATATTGTATGTTCGAATGTAAGACCTTTCGGTTTATTTTAGTCATAGCGTTCAAACGTAGACTTAGTTTTGTTAGAACGTCTCATCAATTACATTCAAATGCATCCTCATGTTCGTACATATGGTAATGATACATTCAATTGTAAGGTTGAGTGGATCTTTTGAAAGTAACATTCGCACGTCAAAATCTACACATTCAAATGTTATCCTTTTACGTTCAAACGTTAAATTGTACATTCGAACGTTTTTTTTTTTTTAGGATATCACTCATCTTTTGACAACTAGGAAACGAGAGAGTGAAAGAACCGACTAGGACACTTCTCGGATAGGCTATCGAACTGTTATGGCCGAACGCGAAGTGTTTATCAACGAGTTTGACGAGCTTATATGGGAGCAGACGAGCCTCAGAAACGTCTTTGTTACTAGAGACTAGACCAACATCTGCACACTGAGGGGGAGGACATACCCCTACATGTTTCAAGAGTTTTACATGGAGATGTGCTACATTCCTCAGGATGCATCCTCTCATATCGTGCCTGTATGCGGTGTTCAGTTTGAGGTTTCGGTGGATGTCATCGCCTAGCTACTCGGGATCCGTCACATATCTAAGACATCAACTACTGTAGATGTAGGCACATCAGAATCATCTATTGGCCCATTCGAGTCTATGGCTAGACATGCAGACTAGTCGGAGAGCAAGGGTACTGATTAGCCTAAGGATGACGACCGCAATGAGGATTTTTATATCCTCACTAGGAGAAAATGCACACCATTTGAGAAGAAGAATACGCTCTTCCAGACGTTGTTGCTACTATTTTCCGCATGTTGCATCGTATAGTTGCAATGAATGTAGATTTTGTGGCACATAAGACTATATTTAGTCAGACTCACGCGCAGTTCCTCATACAAGTGACATGCGGAGAGCCCATCGACTTGCCATTACAGATTTTTTAGAGGGTCCGTTACGAGGCGAGCATTATCTCCACTGACAACCTCCCATGAGGAGTGAGCATTACTCAGCTATTACTGGACTGAAGAGTGCCATCCTAGGCGGAGGAGTGGTTGACTAAGCAGATGAGCCTCATCGATATGACCTCACACCGTCAGAGCATTCAACAAGGAGGGGGCATGCTCATCATGAGCTTGAGCCTATCCCAGATCTTGTTTCTTCGACCCAATCTAGGCTCGATGTTGCTCCCCATAGTGAGATTACTAGTCAACAACCAATGGGTACATTTGCAAGGGATGCACGCCTTGCTTGGCTCGATGCACGACCTACTTGAGTTGATGCGATGGTCTCAGATATTACTACGTACATCGACCGATAGATTGCGCATGTACAGCAGAGTGTCACCGAGCTTGGCCATCATTTAGATATCCTAAACAAAAAGCTCAACACATTGACTAAGGAGTTTCATACATTTGTAAACAACAAGTTCTGAGTGTTTGAAGTTTTCTCATATTTTGTATCTATATTTTACTATATTTCTTTTTCTATAATTTATGTAATAAACAATATTATTTTTTTTGATACATTTTGGGGAGGGGGTTTCAACTCCAGACCTCCATTTTGGAGGCTGTGGGTTATATCAATCAGGTCACAGGCCTTTGTCAACAATATTATTTAGTATATCTAGTGTTTTTATATTTGAATTCTCAATTTTTTTTAATTTGAAATTTGATTTTTTAATTTAAAACGTTAATGACTATTGTTCAAGCGTTTAAGCGAGTAAGTTACACGTTCCCACGTAAGTGAGCTTAATGTTCGAACATAACATTTTATACGTTTGAATGTAATTATTCCAAAACGACGTCGTCTAGTTTACGTTTGAACGAAACAGTATTATAGTTCGAATGTAAAACCATTTCTCATCTACCTTTAGTGACAGTTGCTTGAATCCGTAACAAAAAATGATTTTTTGTGACGATTTCAGGACCGTCACAAATTCAAAACCGCCACAAAAACTCAGTTGTATTGTAGTGAATTATATATATATATATATATATATTAAATTATATATTACAAATAGAATAGGTTTATGACTTTTGAGTCTTATCTTTAAGGAAAATGATATATACAATTCTAGAATGTACGTGTAAGCCTATGATTATATCTTGTATTACTCTATCTTTAATTGTACAAGGTCACATAACTTCTTATTCAGTACACCAAGGCCACTAGGACTCATGTTCACTTGCCAACAACATCAAACTAATTTTATAAGTGTTTAATTGTCTATACATATATATATGGTTTTAACGCGATACTTCAATATAGTGTAGTCCTCTGTAAACTCAACTAAAGGGTGATAGAAGGTATCATATTTGAAGAAAAACAAATCTATTCTCAAGATGGTGTGTAGAGCACATCTAGTAAAGTATTGCTTACATATATAGCATAATCTTTTTTGGAAAATAAATTATAAAATTTGAATCTTACAAATTAAATCTTATCATTTAAGTGATGTGAATATTGTACTTTACGCACCGATTTGAGAATAAAATATATAACTCTATTTGAAAATTGGTATATAAATGCAGTATATATATATATATACAATATATATATATATATATATATATATATATATATATATATATATCATCCATACATTTTAGAATAAAGAACCATACACGTTGCTTCCAATTTAAATTTGAATTCATTTAAATTGAACTTAACATTTTAGGGTATACATGTGACTAACCACTTTGAATTCCACTCGGGTTAGTCACGAGCCTCACCTAAGCGTTTTGAGTCTCAAGCCTTCGTTTTAAATTTAGCAGAAGATTTTTAAATGAGCCAAGTCTTTAAAATATTTTGAATATTTTTAAAGTCTAAAATTATTTAAATGATGTATTTTTAGAATTATTGAACTAAACCTAATTTTTAAGTAAGCCTATTTAATTTTTGGAAGCCTCAGAAATAAAAATATAGTTTTTATAAGTAACTCATTTTATTTAAATGATTTTATTTCTTTTAAGAATATTTATTTAAATACTCATCATTTGAATTTATGTTAAAAATTATCTAATAATTATTTGGATCAAGAATTAAAAAGAAAAAATTGTTTTTTTTTTTCCATTTACTATATAGCTAGTCAGAAGTACGAAGATTTTAACAGAAAACACATCTATTTGAATTGAAAATAAAATTGCCACAAAATATTTGGTCATAGGCAATGAGTACAAAGGAATGATCACGAGTACAAAATTAAATTAAATTGATAGGCAATTAACCTGCCTTTTATTGATCATTGCTATAAAAAAAAAAAAAAAAAAAAAAAAGAAAAGAACAAATTGGAGGAGCTGGAGCCTGGCACACTAAGGGTACGTTTGGTTACCAAACTCACCTTAACTCATCTCAACTCATCATTACAATTTTTTCAAATCCCAACACAAAATATAATAAATAATTAAACTTTTTCAAATTTTAAAATAATAATAATATTAAAAAATAATATTTTAACAATATTTTATCATCATAACTCAACTCAACTCAACTCAACTCACTTTAACATTCAAACACACCCTAAAAGCAGCTCGTGTATTCCCTTCCTCTTTTCATCCGGCTCAGTACCCATCCGGTCTCTCTCTGCATGGAAAAATATATAAGGTGGATTAATTTAATTAATTAATTGAATATTAAATAATAACAACACGTAGGTTATACGTAGATAAATTGGTCAATTCCCGCAAGGATATATATTGTATGCGAGTGGTAGTAATGCTAGAGGTATAATTACAATATAGGTTTACAAACTGACCAATTAAAAATTAATATTAAATTATGGTAAGTCAAAGTACTAAAGCTAGATGAGTAATTCTACATACAATCATAAAGTGTGTAAACGTCGTGTAACTATTTTGAAAAAGAGTAAGATCTATTATTAAAAAATTAGTTTTTTTCATGCGTGTCTCATATTTTATTCATTTTTTTCAAAGCGATTAAGTGGCGGTCGCAAAATTTATAATTGTAAATATCTTTTTTTATGCTAGATATAGTTCTATAATGTGTAAGTCTCATGCACTCTCTTTAAAATGAAGTGGGGTCCATAAAAAAATCTACATGTAGGTGGGTCCTAGATTTAACAAACTGTTTTTGAATGGAGTGCACGAGATTTGTACAAGTTTAGGATTACCAATATTATTTCTCTTATTATATTAAGGGCCGGACTCATAATTTATCAACCATTTTCTTTTTACCTTCAAATTTTTTCCTGTGTTGCATCGGTACTCTTGCATTGTCCAGTGTGTTTTCTTTGGTTTTGAAGGGCTACCAGAAAAGAAAGTTAGATTTTTCTTGAAGGCAATGACATTTCCATCAGCATTATAGATGGGATCTTCTTCTTTGCATGATTTCCAAAACCCTTCTCCATTTCCAACAACTCGATTTTTTGTTGTTCCAACATCAGAATCTTCAGTTTCATATATGAAAAAATACCATTCTCTATCCTCTTTTGAGAATGTTACTGCAATCCAATAAGAAAGACTCTTATGGTAAGATCCCTTCAAGTTACATATTCACAATTATAAAACCATATATAGATCACATATATATCAAACGGATCAAGATCCCTTCAAGCTTTCATTAAAGCATGCAATTAATTCAACTCAAATATCATTCTTTTGACCAGCTCAAAACCAAACAATTTTTTTCCTTCTATATATAATCTCTCTTTAGCTAGCCCTTATTTGTCACAAACCAAATGCATCGACCCTCCCTTCATCGCCAACCTCACACATGCAAGCTAATCCATAGAATGCTGCAACCAGCTAGCTGAAATTACGTAAAGATCTAAACCTCGAGAAGTTCAATCCTATGAAGAAGCAATATATACATATATATATATATATATATTTATATGCAGCACATGAAGTAGTGAAGATCAAGAAGGATGAGGAAGGAGCGGAGGAAAATGGAGAAGGGAAGAAGAAGCTGCAGCATACAGCCAGCTGATAATTAGTAAGGAAAAAAAGTCCAAAAATAACATAATCCTAAGTCTGGATAAAAATAAAAATAAATACCAAAGTGATATTAAAAGTGGCAGTAACAAAAATCGCCAGGCTATCATCAACTTGCATCTAACCATCAAAGACATTGGCAGGGCTCCTCTATATAGATCTATACATGATGATATGCGATATAAGAAATCTCTATCTATAAAGTAATTCATTAATTAGCAGTCTCATATATAATACGAATACATGAATGTTACTTCTATTCTATCATGAAAATGACACCGATACATAATATCACTACAACATTCAAGGCTTTTTGGGAGATCTAAATCGCCAAAAAAAATTATTACAAAACTAATATAGCTACCCACAAATAAGTTTTGCCAGCGATTTCTAAACGCTACAAATTAAGTGGTCGCAAAAGTCTGGTCTTAAATGCTATTTTACGGCGGTGGCAGCGGGCATGGATTGGGAAGGGTGGGCAGAAAACTGAGAGGGAAGAGAGATAGATGACTTTTTGCCTCAAAACTCGATCGAGTGGTCGCAAAAAAAAAAAAAAAAAAAAAGTTGCAAAAAGTCTTTTTTATTGTAGTACTACTGCATGCAGGGAGACATCGTCTAGCTAGGCAGGGCCGGTGGCCGGTTGGAGAATTAACATCGGCTTCGCTAGTGCTTGAAAAGAAGGACCAACAAAATGAGCGCGCAGCAGCTAAAATTAAGCAAGAAAAGAAAGAAAGAAGGAAAAAAGATGATCACGGTCAACTTTCATAAGTTCCTTTTATATAAATAATATATGCACACCTTAGAAGCTAGGATCATGCATATCATGCAAAAGAATTAATGCTAAGAAATCATCTTAAAATTCAGAAACGTATATAACAGATAGAACATGAAAAACGACAAGAAATTAGACAAACATGATGAATATAATGGCCGCCTTGTATAAGTTGTATGGCATTAATTACAGTACTATATTATATGCATATTGGAGGGGATATTTGGATCCCTTGGGTAACCAAGCTCACGACTAAGAAACCGGCTCAAAGCTTTAGTTTCAGATTGAGAGGACCATGAACGTAGAGCTCATAACCATGACATGTGGCAAATAACTCCCAAGAAATTGGAGAGTTGATCTACAGTTGGATGCGATCATCCTAGGGAAGATAACTCCTATAAAACAAGAGATATCCTCCCTGATTAATAAGGGATCATGAAGGACATGCACACAGGAATGATGATTAGAGTCAGTTGCCATCACGCCACGTCCACGTCCTTCGATAAATAACCTACGAGATATAACAAACATTTCACTTCATCTTTACATACACTTCTTCTTATATTATGTTACTGACTTAAGCATTAGAGTCCCACAGTGCAACCAGTGCCATCTCTTTATTGTTGCAGGTCATCCGTGCGGTTGGTGGCGTGAAACACATCTTTTACGCATATGATCATATGATTGATCCATATTTTTCAGTACCAAAAGTTATATATAAATAATAAAAATAAATACCTAAACTCTTGGGTGGCTTGGTGTAAAGCTCACTAGCATCAATGTCTTGAAAAACCTGTCCAGGAACATGGATGGAAAGCTCTTTCTTCCGCAGATAGTGTTGCACCAATTCTTGATCTGTGGGCTTAAACCTATAGCCGGGTGGCAATTCTGTGAGAACCCCTGCACGACGCTGGGCTACTTCCATGTACATAGGATCTTAGTGTTGGAATTAATTAGGTTAAATAAATCAATATTTATAGAGAAGTTTTCATGCAGAAACTACGGACGTAGGTGACGGATTTAGATGTAGATCATCGAGATTGGTGTCCTACTTGCACTAGGAAACGTACGCGTACGTGAAAGAAAACAAAACAAAAAGACCATTTCTCATGTAGTACTACTCATGCGCTTGCTTGAGCTTAATTTTGAGTAGGATCAGAAACACTTGGAGCTTTCTGCTGATTCCTAGTTGAGTTGTTTTAATTGAGGATAAGAATTAAACGACGTACTGGCTTTTTTAATTTGCTCAGAGTTACGTTTTTTCTCAAGTACTAGCTAGTACTACTTTGATTAACTAACTCATACACGTACGTACGCATCATGCATCGATCATCGTACTTAGCTAAATAATTACGTACGTACGTACGTAGGAATATCATAAGTTTCGGATTTTATCATGATTTTGATGAGTCCCTTGCCAATTAGGAAAATGACCGATCATGAATATCATCAACGTGCATGCA
Organism: Juglans microcarpa x Juglans regia; assembly: GCF_004785595.1. Classification (NCBI taxonomy): domain Eukaryota; kingdom Viridiplantae; phylum Streptophyta; class Magnoliopsida; order Fagales; family Juglandaceae; genus Juglans; species Juglans microcarpa x Juglans regia. The sequence goes on from NC_054604.1 coordinate 8,381,868, forward strand.
TGATCTTAATTGATTAATTACCACCTATTTTTTACAACTATTTAATTTAACTAGGCAATACTAGCTAGTACTGTTAATTCAGGGCTCGTTTGTTTTCAGAGATGAGATGAAATAAGATGAGATTAAAGTTAAAAAATTGAATAAAATATTGTTAGAATATATTTTTTAATATTATTTTTGTTTTGAAATTTGAAAAAGTTGAATTATTTATTTTATTTTGTGTGGGGATTTGAAAAAGTTGTAATGATGAAGTGAGATGAGATGAGATGAGATGGGATGTTTCTTGAAAACAAATGAGGCCTCAATTTCACATAATTTATAATAATATTTATATACGTATCTTCCGTTTCAAACAAATAATTTAAAGAGAGTTAAGGATTTATTTATGCAGTTTATATATATATATATATGGAGTTTTATAAAAATATAAGTGAGAGTGAAAAGTAATATGCTTCTTTATCTGTCCGTAGTCACATTTGGTACTTATGTGGCAAGCTACATTATATAAATGGGTGTCATTTAGGTTGTTGATAGAAAAAAAGCACTTGAGATTTCACACGTCATCATGTGTGAGTAGGGATGACATGGTTTTGGATCAAATAAAAAAAAAAAAACATATTTTTTTTGAAAAATTATATTTATATACAAACTGGCGTGTAAGACACACTCTTCATGCTAATGACATGACATGATTTGATTAGTAAGACGATTTAATTGTAAACTTTTTTTACTAATCAAATTAATTATACATCAGTCACTATTCACTTTCATATTCTATGTCTATAATTTTTTTATAAGATGTGAGGCTATTTTTTATAAGGTGCGGGTGTAGACCAGTGAGATAATGAATAGTAATTAATGAGAAGAATTTTTCATTAATATAAGTATATTATCATATCTGAATTAATTTAATTGCAACCCTAATTTTCGATGTGGCATGGAATAATAAATTTTATAATCTAGATTTTGGATGTGAAACCCTAATTAATTAATTAATTCACGGCCGAAAAATAATAATAATAATTATAATAATGCAGCGCCGCAATAATATCTAATAAATTTTTTATCTGAAACTCTTTTTTTTTTTTTTTTTTTTTGAAATCCAGCGCCGCAATATATATTGATCTCTCTCTCTTAATGGACGTAGTAGTACTATAAATAGTACTGTTTGTCTTATACTGCAAGGCAAAAACGTACCAGAAATAACTGTTCATGATCATCACGTGCTGCTTGCCCAACAACAGGAGTTGCTCATGTTTTTTTGTTTTTGCATACAATCAGAGAGTCCTAATAAGATACGTACCTCCACCAAAATTTGATTATAAAAGCTGCAATATTAACGTCTCCAATTACTCGTACGTACGTTCGTTCGTTGATTCAGTCGTTCTGATCATCATCATCATCATGCAGATCACTAATTTCATCGGCAATATTATACCGATAATCAGCTATATGTATATATATAGCATGGTATATATATATACGGGGGGGCCAAGGTGCATGGATCATTCACAGATCATGAATTACCACCTGGGTTTAGGTTTCGCCCAACAGATGCAGAGTTGGTAAAATACTATCTGCGGAAAAAGCAGCTTTCCATCCCACTTGCAGGACCAGTTTTTCAAGACGTTGATGCAACAGAGCTTTATTCCACTCATCCCAAGTGTTTAGGCATTTTCTTTAATTCCTTTTTTACTCATGTATGTTTGTTTCATGATCTGATGTATATATATATTGCTTAATTTCTCGTTATTTCTCTGTTTGTTTTCCCATGAATTTTTCAGAATATCTATATATGAATTCAAACTAGGGTTTCTAATTCACAATAATTAGCTAGTGAACGTTATACTAATGTAAACTGTGCGTGCAGTACTGCTGCTGCTCATATTATATAATATATATATATATATATATATAAATCTTTCTCATCATCTGACATCAATGAATTCAATTTTAGTGATTCTGAATATCACTAAAAAACTGAATCATCTGATTCTTCCAATATTAAAGTTGATTGTAATGATTCTTATTATAAATTTTTTGGTAAAACAATCAATGTTTTAACCAAAGCTGAAGAACAAGAAAACATTTTGTTAATTTTGATATATATATATATATATATAAATCTTCCATATTATCTCACATCAATGAATTTAGTTCTAGTGATGAATATCACTCAGAAACTGAATCACCTGATTCTCCCAATATTAAGCTTGATTGTAATGATTCTTATTGCAAATTTTTTGGTAAAACAATCAATATTTTAATCAAAGCTGAAGAATAGGAAAATTTTTTGTTAACTTTGATATATATATAAATCTTCCTCATCATCTGACATCAATGAATTCAGTTCTAGTGATTCTGAATATCACTCAGAAACTGAATCATCTGATTCTCCCAATATTAAGCTTGATTGTAATGATGCTTATTGCAAATTTTTTGGTAAAACAATCAATGTTTTGACCAAAGCTGAAGAACAAGAAAATCTTTTGTTAACTTTGATATATATATAAATTTTCATCATCATCTGACATCAATTAATTCAGTTCTAGTGATTCTAAATATCACTCAGAAACTGAATCATCTAATTCTCCCAATATTAAGCTTGATTGTAATGATTCTTATTACAAATTTTTTGGTAAAACAATTAATATTTTAACTAAAGCTGGAGAACAAGAAAATATTTTGTTAACTTTGATATATATATATATATAAATCTTCCTCGTATCTGACATCAATGAATTCAGCTTTAGTGATTCTGAATATCACTCAGAAACTGAATCATCTGATTCTCCCAATATTAAACTTGAATGTAATTATTCTTATTGCAAATTTTTTGATAAAACAATCAATGTTTTAACCAAAGCTGAAGAACAAGAAAATCTTTTGTTAATTTTGATTTCTCAAATTATAAATCATGAGCTTAAAGAATAATATCTTCACAAGCTCAAGAAGACAATGGTTTGTCAAGAACCTGAGACTTCTAAACAAAAAAATTAGTTTTTAAGAAACTTTGAGAAGATTTGAAAAGAAAAAATTCAAAGATATTTCTTTCTACAGATAATTTATATATATATATATATATAATAGAAAAGAGGAATGGCATTAGTTACTATTCATTCCTACACCCTACATCTATATATTTTTTATAGAGTGTGGGGGTGTTTTTCATAGGATGTGGAGTGTGTGGTAATGAATAGTAACTAATGAGCAGAATTTTTCAATAGAAAATGGGAGTTCCTTCTCATGATTTTCTTAAAGTAAGGAAGGATCGGAAAATAGAAGTTTTTTATGATTTTTTTTTTCTTTGATTTTCGTTTAGGCAGAAAAAGAGGAATTAATATGTAAGCATGCGATATGTCTCTACAGTGCTCTTGCGCGCTTGATTTAGTTCAGGTTAATAGTACGTACACGGTACACCCACACATACATGATGATATATATCGAGAAAGATCAAGGAATTAGCAGATCATTGTGAAACATGTAATTTTTTAAACATATGGCCTTGATATATATGTATATGTATGTATATGTATGAATGTTTGTATTATCCATACATGCATGCATGCATGTACACGTGTCTCAGTTTTCTGAATAATTATTGTGACATAGATCAATTTGCTAACGACTAATGTATTTCTTATTGGATTGCAGTGAAATTCCTGGATGGGGAGAGAGAATGGTTTTTCTTTATTCACGAAGATGAAAACTCTGATCATGACCTAATAATTAGAAGATCAACAAAAGCTCGAGTAGTTGCTGAAAATGTAGGAGGGTTTTGGGAAGCATGGAAGGAAGAGGATCCCTTATGCAATGAGGATGGAAATATCATTGCCTGGAAGACAGATCTCACTTATTTTTCTATGGGCTCTAATTCAAAAGCAAAGAAAACACATTGGACAATGCAACAGTACCGAATAGTACCACCTCATGATGTTGTTGGATCATCATATATCAGTAGTACTGCAGAACAAAAAAATTCCCAGGTAAAATCGAGTTTTGGGTTTTCTTTTTCCTTCTGATATATGCAGGACTGCAAAATGATGAGAGCTAGAGGTCCCCTGAACCTGATGATCAATCCTGAGTCAGCAAATTAATGCGTGAACACGATGTACTGTTATATATGTAGGTATTGTGAATACTAAAATGGGCGTATTTTTGCAATGCAGAGAGAGGGAATATGGGTATTGTGCAGACTCAAAAGAGGTAGGGAGTACGAGACCAGTTTTTAGCAACGTGATGCTTGTTTGCTATCTTTTGGCAGTTTGATTATTTTTCTATCAATTTATTGGAGTTATGAATAAGCCTGAATCATCATGCATGTATAAACGGCTAATATATCAGTTGCCAATAAGCTACGTACAACGTCGAATAAGGATGTTGGCAGCTCATATATATGGCCGTTTGATGGATCGGATGGGAAAACACGAGTTTGAGTCTCGATCGATGTTCTCATTGCTATATATATATATATATATATATATATATATATATATATATATACACACACACATATGGAGATCATACAATTGTAACGATCGAGTTTGGACAGTACTATTATTTATGCATATGATATTCTAGCCTTCACTACTCTCTCTCTCTCTTTCTCCTTAATTGCGGATGCTAAGGTTATAAATTTATAATTGGGAGTTATCTTTGCTCGTTGGAGATATTAATTGGAAATGAAACTAACTTTAGGGTTGATAATTATAGACCGTTAGTAGAATGCATGTACTCCAGTGGATCGATCCTCTTTGCTTTCCTTAAATATAAGAAATACTTAAGGGTCTAAATAAATTAAAAGTGCCTCAACCTCATGACATACTTAAAGGTCAATAAATGGTAGAAATAAATTAAGGTCATCAACATTGACCTATAGGATTCACACTGTGAGAAAACATAGATCCATTCACTCACCTTTACTCTTAGTCATATAAGACATATAGCTTGAAATACATACTATGATGGAATCCTCTTTCTAAAAAAAATGTATGTCAAATATCAATACATCGAACAGATCCTAGCCTAGTCGTTATCTCAATGCCTAACTTGAATCCTTCCATTTTCACATCATATTAGGAACCAAAGAGGGTCTCATTTCTAACTAATCACAAGCTATGTGGATCGTGAGCTACCATGCATGCTCCTAAGGACCTCATCTTAGCCCAACTATGGCTATATATATATATATATATATATATATATATATATATATATATATATATATAAATACACACATACACCAAAAGGGGGCAAAAGCACGAAGAAATGTGGTGCAAGAAAGTAGTCTCACCAGAGATAACTAGCTAGAGTTGGAGGTGACCAGATGACTGGAGTGAAAATATGTAAATAAATATGGAGGACCAAATAAGTAGAGTCCAAAGGGACTTGATGACTAGAGTAATGTGCAAATAACTAAATAAAAGTAATGTCCAAGTAAGATAAAAATATTGAAAATACTCACAAGTTATTCCTCATATTAGTTGAACAATAATACATGAAAATATTAAAGAATTACAAGGGATAAACAAGAAAGCAGGAGAAGAGAGGGTTTTTAGATTCTGAAACTACTAAGGGTTCTCGTAATTATAAGGTCCTAACTCTCAACAAAACCAAGCTCTCTTTATATAGGCAAAGAGTGGCTTACTACTTTACTAGTACAATAATTATTGGGATGAACAGTAATTTTGTCTTTTTTTACTCTTCATTTGAGACAAAGAAAGTTACTGAAAGCAGGGGTAAAACAGCAGGAATCTCTGACTTTGCAAGAACCAAAAGCGAGAATCATGAGATCTTTGACAACGAGAATCATGGGATCTTTAGCAATAATTGTAGTAGTTTTTATTGGTTTGTGCCAACATCAATAATTAAAATAGGGGATCAATCTCTAGATAACATCCTTGGAGTGCTTTATGGATAATGTTTGAATATGTCATCGTAAGGATCGGTATTATCAATATATACCTCAGAAGATGCATTACAGTCATCATCAAAATTATCATCATCGTCCTGTAGGGGACTTCTTCAACAAATAACTTAAATTTTTTTCTTGAGTCATTGGATAACAAATTTATTCTTGAACTTAGTAGATTTCTTGATTTATAAGATAAAGCATGTTGTTGTTTTTCCTAAACAATTAGGGTACACAGGCTCTTGAACTAATGTTTTAGCAACAAGAGATCTATCCCAACTTGACGAACCAGTTGCGAACAAGGATATCATTTTCCTTAGCATAACTCCACTTCAAAATCCCGGGAATTTTGTATTTCCTGTAGAAGTGAAGGAAAACAAGGAATTTCTGATCATGTTGATCAGTCTTGTAAACAATGTCAAAGTATTTAATAGCATCATTAAGTTTATTAAGAAACAATTTCAGAATAGAGTCAAACTGTAACACCTTGTATTTTAGTATATTTTCACTGAAGGATTATTTTTAATAATTCAAAAATTTATTCTCTTATTTTATAATTATCTGATATTTTAAATGGGTTATTTCATGATCTTTAAATTGTGAAAATTAAATTGTTATGTTTTCTTAATATTTATTTATTTTTATACATTTAAATTGTTCTTCTTTTTAAATTAATTGATTGTGGGATTTAATTATTTTATTTTCATTGTATCATTAGGTTTAATTTATTTTAATGGATTTGCTGTTTTAAAATCATTTTCGTTGGATCATTTTTGTGACCCAAGATGTGGGGATTGGACTTCATTTATTTCCCTTTATTTTCTCTTTCCTCTCTTTTTCTTTTCTTCTTTCTTTTCTTTTTCTTCTTTTTTTCTTCTATTTCCGTTTCTCTCCCGCGCGCGACCTCCCTCTCTTCTTCCGTCCGTTTTTTCTTCTCCAACCAGTGCCGCCGTGCGCCGCTCATGAGCCGCACCGCACCTCCCTCTCACCTCCCTTTCGACCGGCGATCACCCCACTGTAATTTCAACTCCTCCATCGCCGTCGTTAGCCCCTATGCGCAACACCAAGCCGCGGCACCTCTTGTGCTCGCGCGCGCCATCGCGCTACCACCGGCCACCATTTCTTCACCATTTCATCATCGACCTCCTAGCAACCCAATGGACCCAACCCAGGCTCCGATCCGTCACCGGTGAAGCCTATCTACCTCCATTTCTGATTTGGTCATCTTTGGCCTAAAACTACCCTTTGCGCCGCCATCCACGGCAAACCACCACCACCACTAGCTTCACCGACCTCTCTAGGCCCTACCCTATCAATTTCGGGTCTTAGTTTGTTCCCATTCAAAAGTAGGTATTTGAGACCCACGGCCATAGTGTATTTTACACTGTTTCGTTGCTGAGCCGCCACTTCTTGCACCTCCGTGATCCTTCGAAAATCATATCATAGCAATGTAAGTATTTTTCCAAAGAACTATTGTGATTTAAATATATTTTTGCACTAACTCATATTATTGTGAACTAGTTAGACATGCCGGACTGAGTCCGAGGAGTTCGGGGGTCGGATGGATTGTGGACGGAGTTGTGTATTTGGTTGGTATTGTGAAATGTTGGTTGTTGGTATGGTGTTGTTCATGTACATGGCATATTGCACGCATGATCATGTTTGTAAATGAAACTGGATTTTCATGTGCATGCATTCATGTTCATGTGTTTTATGAAAACTAGGTTTTCATGTGTTAAAGGATTTTGGGTACGTTTGTATCACGACCCCAAGCTGAGATGAGGCATTATCTCGGTGGAGATCCTCTGGTCACTCGGGAGCGAAATATACTGAGTGACGTCCCCTGGGTTGTCGCCGGGCGACAACAGGATCGGACGAGATAGTCTCGTGCCGACTCCGTGGCCCCTCTGCTGGCGGGGGCTAGAGGATGCTTGGCCACGAACGCGCTGGGCGCGGAACTGAGCATCGCTACGAAGCCAAGACGTGCGGATGATCCCTATGGGAGATCATGGTGCATTGTTTAATGGAATAATGGGCTGTTTTCTAAAAAAATAGCGTGTGTTGATTAAAAGGATTTTTATGTAATTCATTTTCTTGGAAAATGAGGTTTTATTGATTTGGGTCATTTTTTGGAAAAATGACGAATTATTGTTTTAGGCCAAAATGGGATTTTGGCGTGTGTTGAAAATATTTATTTTCTGAAAAAAATAGTATTTTTGGATCTAATGCATATTTCATCATATGCATGCATGTTGGTCGCATTAATGTATTTTATCTCGTAGTTGTTTGGTCGATACTTACATGCGGTACCATTTTGTGGTAACGCAGATTTCGATGCAGATGAGGCTGAGGGTAAGCCTGAGGATTCAGCTCCGTTCGAGGAGTGATCTGGAATCACTCGTTTTGGTTTGAGACTTGTAAAATATTTATTTTGGATGACTGTATAATTTTTAAACATTTTTACTGATTGTTTAAATTGTATTAATCATTCTGGTACTTAGTTGACTTAATTATCCGATGCGTTATTTATTGTACATTGTTGCATGTACACACACTTGGCACTATCGTTGGGATGTGTGATCCTGTTGTCACCATTCTGGAGTCTCGATTCCCGTGTCTCCTTACATGGGGGTCGGGGGTGCCACACAAACTATGTCCGCCATCTCAAAAACCATAAAGAGAATTGGGAATTGAACTTTTTATCAAAGTTAATAAACAATAATGAGACATCTCAGTATTTTGAAACACATGAATTTGAACTAGGTTTCAATGTAGTCATAGTAGCAATAGCAAAAATCTAAATCAAAGCTTTACTTGACAACATAGTGATGTGTTCCCCATTTTTCTTTAGCGATCAAATTTAATATGTAAATACTATGGTAGATCAACTTGATTTTATTAGTTTTATAAATATAAGTTTAATCAGAATGGATTGTGTTTGGGTGAGAATGGAGGATTAGAATTGAAGGTTCTTCTGAGTATTTTTAGGAACCCAATTAAAGCCAAAGGAAAAATATCCAAAAGAGATTTTGGAGGGATTGGTATATATTGAACGATTAGCTTCAATATAAAACAAGTTCTGGAAATATTAGTTTTGGACATAATCAGTCCTCGAAGCAAAGTGTTTATCAGGATTAAAAGACTGAATAGGTTGATGGGATTTAATAATAATATTAGCATATGGGTCATGAGGAGGAGCAAAAGCAGAGGAGACATTGGTCCTAGTAATGGCTATACTACCTAAGGTAGTAAACCGGTTTATGAGATCAAGGAGAGAAGCATGTTCATTCTTCATCAGTTGCCTGTCAGGGATGGGAAACTGTGGAACCTGATTATCTTTGTCAGTTTTTTCGCTAGTCATGATTCTACAAAAATTTCTAGGTAAGAAAATCAGGGATAGCATTTTGAAAGCATTTAATATACTCAATATCAAAATAAAAAAACACTTAAAATAGCTTGTTATTGGCAGAAATATGTTTTGAAGCAATATTCTCAACATATTTTTCTAATACATATTTAGCACCTTTCGTAATCAATACGTAATAAAAACTTCTGATTTAAAAAATTACTTTGAAATTTAGAAATACATATTACTATAGATAAAATTTATTTCTTAATAGTACTATAGTTAATTTGTTCACTATTTCAGGTTCTAGAATGGAACGAATAATTTGTTTAAATAAACCTAGTGAAAAAAATTGTTTTAGAATGCCACCATACCCAATATTGGAGGCATCAGTTTCAACAATTTTGAAAGAATTATTAGTAGGAATACTAAGACAAGGTAGATTCTTGACATGAGTTTTAATTTGCTTAACAAGGAAAGTATGAATATCTGACCAAGGAGGTGGACTGGACTATAACCTCTCAAATTGTGGTTTACAGTTTCCTGAGGTCTTTGTAAAACTCAGCAACATAATTTAATGAACCAAGAAAACTTTGTAATTGAGTTTTATCAGTGCCGACATCAGAAAATTTATCAGCAAATTGGATGGATCTATTGATTGGACGAATTTGTCCTTCAATATATCATAACCAAGGAAACAAATTTTTGTTTAGAACAATGTAATTTTCTTAGCAAAGATAACAAGTTCATTTCTTTTGATGACTTCTAGAAACGAATACAATTGTTTTCAGTTTTCATCAATAGATTTGTAGTAGATAAGGACATCATGAATGTAAACAATGGTGAAATGACTGAATGAATTAAAAATATCATTCATGATATTTTGAAATTCATTAGGCGCATTCTTAAGACTAAAGGGCATAACATTCCACTCATAATATACAAAAAGATCAGTAATAAAAGCAGTTTTATACCCACTTTCACTAATCTGGACTTGCTAGAAACCAAATTTCATATCAAACTTAGAAAAAATCAAAGCATCACTAAGTCTATGGATGTGACCAACTACTCCTTTTTTCTCTCGATTGGTTATGAATTTCGCCTTTGCACTTTAAATCCCAAAGCTGCGTTTTAAAAATTGCAAATGATTTTTTTAATGGAGTCCAGTGTTTTAAAGTCTTTGAAATATTTTTAAATGTCCAAAAATATTTTAAATGGGGTATTTTTAGTATTATTGAACCAAACCTAATTTAAAATCTTTTTTACATTTTTGGAGCCCAAAATAATATAATTTTAGAAAATCATTTTATTTAAATGATTTTAGTTCTTTAAGAAGTATTATCTAATGTTCATTATTTCATTTTATGTTAAAAACTCTATTATCTAGATGAATTTACTTCTCTTAGAAATATTTATAAAACTCATCATTTTATTTTATGACGAGAGATTATTATTTTAGAAATAAAGTTGGGTTTTAAATTAGTCTTATAGTATTTCTATTTCTTTTCCTATTACTTAGTTATTTTTAAGTGTTTAAATCTCCACTGTCGGATCTAGGTTATGGACACCTAGATAAAGGGTTGGGATTACATCCCTAGAAAATCCTAATTCTCCCATTTTTCCTCTTCATTCTCTCTCCTCCCCTCTCTCTCCCCGATCTCCCTTCTCTCGCACGCCTCCTCGGCAGCCAGCCCCTCATCGCTGTCGCACGCCGACTGCACCACCTCACCGGCAACCACCCATTCCTCCTCCCCTAGCCCCCACGCTGATCCTTCCTCCCTGAATCAACCCTGAGCACCTCTCTCTCTCTCTCTCTCTCTCTCTCTCTCTCTCTCTCTCTCTCTCTCGGATTTACTTGCCATTGTCGCAGCCTACAACGTCGTGATTGCCACCTCGCCTTGCCGAGGTTGCCAGCCCCTTCGCCGTAGCCTCTGCTCCTCCATGCCTAGCCCAGCAACCCCTTCGTCTCTCTCTCTTTCTGTTCCACAACCCATGGCCTCAACCCATCCTCCCAGTGCCACCATGAGCTGTCGTGATGTCACCCCACACCCCCCATCGTGCACCCAGCCCCTTCCCCTCCACAGATCCACGCCTCTCTCCCTCTCCTTTATTTGTCACTATCGCAGCCTCCTCTACCGCCGTGCGCTGTCTCCAGCCATGGCCATAGCCACCATTCCAACCACTGGTTATCCCAGCTCGGCCTGAGGGCCCTACCTCTGGTCTTCTCCCTCCACCACGTGGCCTTGCCTCCACCACCAATGGCTACACTGTTGCTAGACGTAAAACCCACCTCCTGCCACCACCATGGAGCCCTCTAGCCTTGAGCCTAGCCGCCTCCCTTAGCAGACTTCTCTCTGTCTCTCTCCATCGTGCAGAACCATTGAAGCCTAACTCAACCACCGTGAAGCTGAGCCACTAATTCCTCTTCCACGTCGTGAACTAACCACTGTGAGGTCGAATCTCTGATTCCCTCCCACCGTGAGACCCCCAGCACCAAACCCTAGGTCCAGCCCCTCCAAAACAGCCCTATTTTGGGTCACAACAATGACCACCAGGGGGTGACCACCACCCAAACCAGTGGCTTTAGACGCCACGAGGCCTTGCCAGATAGTAAGCGAGACAACGAGTCAGCCCCGACGCATAGTATAATTCATATTCCTTTCCCTCGATAGTCATTTTATTATGAAGTTTAATTGGCATTGTGGACTGTGCTATTGTTGTAAAGTGTGAAGTTTTGTAGTGTGAAGTGATGGGGCTATTATAAAGTGTGGGTTGTGATGTGAAGTGTTGAGATTACTGTGAACGGTGTTGTGGAGTAGTTTGTGATGTCACTGAGTAGTTTGAAGTGACGAGTTTGTTGTGCAGGTGTGACAAAGTTGGTGTTATGGCAGTGTGCTATGAAGTGACTGGGGTTAAATGTAGAATTGTGTTGTGTGACGTGTTAGGAAGTGATGGGATCACGGTGCAGTTTGGAAGTGGTTGGAAATTTTGTAAACTATTGAGATAGCTGTATAGTTTGTGAAGTGGCATGATGTCAAGTTATGTGTTAGGATTGTGAAGGTTGGGGAAGGCTGTGAAGCGTGATGATTGTATGTGTTTGAGTTGGACGTTAGTGTCATGTGTATGAAGCTTGTTTACACAAGCGGGTGTTTAATGGATTATATATTGATCTTAGTTGATAAAAAGGGTAGGGTAATGTGTGATTGCTTGGACATATGTGCTAGTCAGATTTACCATATGTAATGGAGAATTTGTTTTTAGTATGAGTACACGATGTTTAAATCTCAAGGTTGGTTTAAAATTGTGTATTATGCGTGGTTAAGATTATGGTGAAGTGTTGGTTAGATTATGCATGAACGAAGGAATGGATGTATGTATTGACTAGGATTGAGTTGTATAACTTGATTCTTTTAAGTTATGCATCGAGATGGATGGTTTGGTAGGAAGAGTATGATGAAGGAGATTGTGTGTCTTAACTTTAAAGTGAATCATAGAAATTCACTTTAAAGGATAAAAATATGGAGTAAAATGTTGTGTTTGGAAAGGTGACCTCAAGTGGGTCCCAAGCTATGGGTTGAGAATTTAGGAAACGTGATAAAGAAAAGCATAGAAGATACACTTGGATGATAAAGTGTGTCTAGGTGAAGGAAGTCTTAGCAAAGAGAAGTTTATGTATTTTCTAAGTTTAGTTACTTATGTACTTGAAAAGAAAATGATGTTAAGGTTGTGTATGCATGTAGGTTGTCATCTGACACGTACATGAATGGATTGCATGAAATGTAAATAGCGTGGAGTCCAGGTAGTATTATATTCATACCCTTTTAGAGTTTTCTAAATAATATGAAATGAAAAAGAAATGTTTTTCTTTATGATGCTTTATGAAATAAAATGATGTCTTATGAAAGTATGCTAAATATTAATGTTTAAAGGTATATGTATGTAAAGGCCTTCTTTGTCAGCCCCTATTTATGCACCCAAAATAATAGTTGTATGCATGTGAGGTTTATGCTTGATGCTTTGAAATGAAATGTTGGGATTTATGTTTGATGCTTTGAAACGATGTTTAAATGATGCGATGAAATGATTTTTAAATGACACTATGAAATGATGTTTAAATGATACCATGAAAGGATGCTATGAAATGATGTTTATGATGATGTTTAAGCTTATGCTTTGAAATGATGTTTAGTGATGATATTAATGCTTATGATTTTAAATGATGTTTATGAAATTAAATAGACCGATCAATGAATAAATGAATGAAAAGGAAATGATTGAATGAATGAAAGAAAAGTAAATGAATGAATGTTTTAATGTATGAAAATATGTAACAATCATGACTAAATGAATGAATGATGGTACCAAAGGACTGACAAATTGCAATGCCGGGTAAGTAGTATAGTGTACCCTGTGCTACCCCTTGATTGAAAAGGATTCCCAACCTGAGGCCATGGGCGGAATCTAAGTCCAAAAGATTGCTAACTCCAACACACAGGACATAACAGTGTGTGCAGGCTAGTGGTGCACACCACACCCACGATGCATGCTGCATCATCTGGTGGTGCAAGAGGCACCGGTGGTATGTGCCACGCCTCCTGGTGGTTCTCAGGTGCAGCAACATCAAGTGCACACCGCACCAAGGTGCTCCCATTACCTCTAGTGGGCACTACACCTCTAATGGCCCCACCAAATCACTTGTGCAGTGCCTGGTTTAGCATTGCATCGGCGCGCGCAGCACCAAAATGTGCTATGCAAGTCTTGCTTTGGTGCGCAGTTTGCATGTGTTGAGCTTAGTGCCAGCACCACCAAAAGAGCCAGCTCCACACAAGACACCTGTATGACGCTGGTTGCTGCACCTCGCATATATGCTCACATATTAATGGTACCATGGAAGAAAAAAATAAACTGGCAATCACATTGAGTGGGAGAATATTTTGGTAATATTAGAATTCATATTTAAACATGAATTGGGAACATTTGATGTAAGCTCTGTAACATGACCCCATTCTTCTAGGGTTTTAAAGCTAGAGAAACTGAATACTAATAACCTTCAAAAGTTTATACTTTAGTGCCATGTATAAAAGATTTCATTGCATTTATAAAATTTCAAGTGCTTGAATAAAACAAAACCTCTTAAAAATACAAATTGTTAGAACATGTGTTACAAATCACTGAGAATGACTATATATATATATATATATATATATATATATCTTTATAAACCATTATTTTACATATATAGTTGCAAAAGACATTTGAGTTTACATAAAATGATGTATGGAATAACATGATCATAGTCACTTACCTCGATCCTCGTAAACTCCAAGCTAACAATGCATATCAGCAAGCATTAAATAGAACCTATAAACATGCATAAGATGGAATAAGCATCCTTTACATTAAACTGTATGGAAAATATGCATTATGCAACTAAGCCTAAAGGTAACTCGTTACATCTAAGTCCCTCAGACCTCAACCCTAAATGCATTGAATCAGGCATAGATACTAGTTTTATAGCACTTTTCAACACTTTCTCCCGTGATCCTCTCATGCTAGTGTCGTACATCACCACACTCTTGGATACCCAGTACGTACATGTAAAGCTTGTATGTTCATAGTCTACGTACGCAACATAGGCTCTCGATACAACATGCCCATATAACAACACATGATATCATATTATCCCGATACACCCATTGCGGTTCATCGCCTAACTCTTTCCTTGCTCAACTCCTACATGAGTTTCAGCCCAAAAACACACTCACTCATACACAACGCAAAAATCTCTATCTCATACTCGTATACTTCCACTCTTACGCACAACACTCATTCTATCTTTCCTTACTTCACTCCTCTCCTCAAGCCTCTAATTCAGAATCTTAAAGCCTGCCTATGAGTCAATATATGAGGAGAAGGAATAACACGAATTTGAGAGGACGGGAGAAAACTTACCTCGGGTGGGGTGTGCGGACGTGGGGGTGAAGGTGTGAAGGCTCCTCTTCCTTTGTTCCTTCTTGATCTGGTGATTGAACAATGGCCAACGACACCTAATTGCACGGTTATGAGGTGGCTTAGTACGATGGGGGTGTATTACGTTAGCTTTGGTCGTCCTCTGTTTTCAGTTAATAAAAGGAAAGTATATATCTTATGTAAGGAAAACGATTCATGATGGTTTCTAGAAAAACCAAGGAGAATACGATGTGATCTGTGTATGTTACGTACGGGAAATGCGTAGTACTGTGACGTGAAGGGCTTATCGATGGTCCTTGGGTGGTGCACGATTGAGATCTAGTGACATTTGAAAACACAGTGACTTGCAGTACATAATACATGGTTGAACTACAACAAACTAACAAGAAAATCTCGTAATGTTGAGAGTCTTCTCGCATGGTTGATCCGACCTGTAATTCACGGTTGACGCAGCGGCTCAAGCGATGAATTGCGACGAGAAGGAGAAAATGATAGAAACGACTAAAATCGATAAAAAAAGAAGATGTATGTATAAACATATATATATATATAAATATACACACACACTAGGTGAAAGTAACGTGCAATGCATGTTTGCTTAGTTTATATTTAATTTTTTAAAAAAAAAACTAATTTTTTATTAATAAGGAGGTAATAGTTTTGGTTAATTAAATAACGATGTAATATTTATGTAATTTATAAATAATTACATAGTCCTATAAATAAACATCACAACTAAAATAGATTATTACATACCAAAATATCTATCCCTACAACATTTTTGGAATGTGAAAATATCAAAGGTTTCATATTTTAAATTAATATTTTTATTAGATTTGTATTAATCTTATTGCAGATAACTTTGCTAAAACTATTGAAAGAAGATACATAAATAAAAGCATACATACGTACATAAAGAGGTCAGTTATCGAAAAGCAACAAAACCAAGTGAAAATGGCAATTATTTGCTGCACCCCTCTTAAATTTGTCATCAGTTATGTCCCTCTCATTTTATTTACGAGAGAGAGAAGCTTCGGTGTAAGATCATGATAGCCTGTGGGTGTAGGATCAGGATCTTAAATTCAATATATACCTCTATACGATGCCGTTTAAAGAAAAAATAATCCTCATCACCAATACCATAATTTTTAATAAACAAACTATGAACTAAACCTAATATTTTTACCTTCCGTCTACTTCTTTTCTTATCTGTGCCGACACATTCATTTCTTCTCGATTATTCTTATTTCTTATTCACTCTCTACGCACACTTTCTTCTCTACTCTTCTTCTCTGCCCTTTCTCTTTCTCGTTTTCTCCTCATCTTCTCTCTCCGAAACCAAACTTCTTTCTCTCTCCCTCTCTGTGCAAATAGGGCTTCTCTGATCTCCAGATTTGAGTGGTTTTAATTTTTTTTTTTTTTTACTTTTTGGTTGATCTGCAAATTTCTTTTTTGCTTTCGTTTTCTGTTGTTTCATTTTTTTTGTTCTTCCTTCTATGGTGTGCTTGGATGTAGATGAAGAAATAGGTGGTTTTTTTTTTTTTTTTTTTTTTTTGTGATTCTGTCTCATATATCTAAAGGTTTCTTTTTCAGATCTAGAGGATTTTTTTTTTTTTGCTCCTCCTCCTCCTCCTTTTTGAATATTAAGATCTTAGCTCTAATATTTTGGTAGAATTTTTTTTTCTTGCAACTTCTTACAAATCTGAAGGTTTTTTCTTCAGATCTATTTTTTTTTCATGCAACTTCTTACAGATCCGAAGGTTTGATTGATGGGTTGTTCTCTTTTCGATGACTGCAGTTTCAGAATATGCATTTGAATAAAGGCTTGATTTTTATTTTTTGCAGATTTTTTGAACTCTTTTTCTCTCTCCACTTCTTATATAGGTATTGTCATTTTTATACTTTGTGGGTAGCACCCTGTGCCTTTTTAATAAAGTTTAGTATCATTGTTAAAAAATGAGGGTTTGAAACATATGGCATTGGTTCAACCATAGCTAAGGGTGTGTTGGAAGATTAATGCCTTTGTATTAGAATATGTATTGTGTTGTTTCACTATACATATTGTTGCCTAGTCATTTCAAATGGGAGTTATTCTAAATTTATTGTCTTTAATTACAGGAATGGCTTTTGACACTGGAAGTGCAGTGGCCCAAAGGACTGTGGATGCTGTGATGGGTCCTCGCACTATTCAACATGAAATTGTGGTCTCTGAGGCAGCTACTACTGCCCCGGCTTCTACTACAAACAGTATTAGCGGCTCTGATACATGCAATATTCATTCCAAGGCATTCGATTAATATATAGTAATTTCTGACCTTTTTTTTCCTCAATTTTTTTACTTGATTTTCTAATTATTTCTGCTACATTTTTCTTACAAAGAAGAACAAACATGTATAATGTATAAATAGACTATATATATACTATAAATACACAAAACGTAGATAGACTGTAGATATACTATAAACACACAAAAGGCAGTCAGACTGACCTTTTCAATGTTCCTTCAAACCTTAATACCTCTGCACTGCTTCCAGACACTTGATTTGAGAGAAACAGAGCATAGAAGAAACTGAGAAATAGAAGATAAACTGAATATACAATTGCACGATTAATTTTTCTATTTTTTATTAAGTTTTATGATCGAAAACCTAGATGCTTACTTAAATTTCTTTATTAATCTTTAGTAACTTATTGATAGAAAATTGGTGTTTTTTCTCTCTAATAGTTGACATAAAACAGATTACTAAAGAATACGGAAGATTACCTTAAACGGAGCAAAATTTGAATATGTAAATCTCTAGTAGCTTCCAACAGTACAAAGATGAATACAAACTCGAGGAGAGACGGGATTTCTTCGCTTGAGAATGAGTATTTGATGCGTTTGTGTTATTCTTTAAATTTTATACATTTTTATTTATTTATTTTAATATGTAATTGTTAATTGGATAATTGTATCGCCAGATGTAAATATAATGAATGTCAGAATGGATGTGCATGCAGTTGTATCAGCAGGAACTGATAAATAGAGATAAATTTGCGAACTGATAATTTCAATGAGTGACTGAAAATACAGCCGTTTCATGAGTCATAAATAGGGCATCAAATTTGAAAATACAGTCATTTAATTTTTCTCGTTTCTCATAATTTGAATAAGTAAAAATTCTTTCATAAATAGGGTCATAAATTATTATTTTCAAATTTAGAGAGAATTATTGTTTTAAATTAACAATCATTAAATGGGCATAAAAGAGTTAATAAATTGTTGTCTTCAAATTATCAATCAAAATCTGTTACATTAATAGTAGACAGAGGGGAATAACTTTTAACGAAAAAACAAGAAATGCCATTTGATAGCCACTTTATATATATATATATATATATATATATATATATATATATATATATATACACTAGGAGAAAGCAACGTACAATGCATGTTTACTTAGTTTATATTTATTAATTTTTGTTAAGAACTAATTTATTTATAATTTTTTACTAATTTTTTATCAAAAATTTTTTATTATTAGTCTATAATCCTGAAAAAATAAAATATTTCTCTTAAAATATATTATCGATTTTTTGTTGATTATGTTCGAATACAATACCGTCCTTAAACACAACACCAACGAAGTCACAAACCCAGTATTAAACACAAAAATAATAACTCAAAAATAGAAAATTCCATGAGAAATTTGTTTTTTAGATGCTTTTTTAGATGATTTTTACAATACACTCACAATTTATGTTAGGTTGTATATATTGTATATTTTGCTTGGTTTTTGACAAAAATCATTTCTGTCAAACTTGTCTAAAACACAGTTTGTGACAATAACTTTTCCAAAACACTCACAACTCGATAAAATAGGGAAAGAATTATACAACAAATGACGTAATAAAAAAAAATAACAACATACACTTACAAAGATTATAAATAGAAATGTTCAGACTCAACCAAAAGACCTGAACAAAAAAAAAAAAAACTTGAGAAGTTTAATAACCATTCACCCAAAAAAAAAAAAAAAAGGAAGAGAGGAAGCCATAAAAGACTAAATTGAAATTTTTTACTTTTGAAATATGTTATAACCCTAACTTATTTTACGTCTCTCTTTCTCTCTCGCTTAAAAGCTCTCTTTTTTTGTCTTATTCTTCGCAAACAACATCAGATCTAGATATTTTAGTCTAGAACTGAGAAATTCCAACACCTATTTTTTTTGTGTACTGACAGATCTCTATCTATTCGTTTAGATCTTTTAGTTGTTTACTTTTTTCAACTAATGCGTGTTGATGGGTGTTGGTTTGTTGTTTCTGTTTTTTTTTCTAAGGTTGTATATATTGTATGTTTTGCTTGGTTCGTGACAAAAATCATTTCTGTCAAATTTGTCCAAAACACAGTTTGTGACAATAACTTATTCAAAACACTCACAATTCCATTAAATAGGGAAAGAATTATATAACAAATGACGTTACAAAATAAATAACAATATACACTTACAAAGATTATAAGCAGAAATGTCCAGACTCAACCAAAAGACCTGAAGACAAATTAATAAGCATTGCAGTAAAAAAAGGAGAAAAAATGCAGAAAATACCATACTTCAAACATAAAAATAAAAGGAAAAAGAAGAAATTACAAATAAAATTAAGAAGCAAAACTTTTTTTCTCAAAAAATCACCTGTAATAAAGAACAATATGCAGAAGGAAAAGGCTAGTAATTGATTAACCGCCAGACCTTTTCCATGTGCAGCATTTTCTGTTCTCTGAATGTGGTGCTGGATTGAAATATTGAAGAGAATGGATTGACGCTGACTTAATGATAATTTTTCATTATCCTGCCAAATGCATGAATCTGCCTGAACCAAAGAATATGCAAAGTTTTTTTGTTTTAATTTCTAATTTTTTTTTACTGTTCAGAAATAAATATACTATTTGTTCTGTCAATGTAAATCTTTATTTTTCTTTCATTTCCGATGATAGTTGCTGCATATCTCGAGCATGAGTTGTTTTTTTCTTTTTCAGATGCATGAATATGCCTGAATAGAATAAATATGAAGAGTTTTTTGTTTTTTTTTTTTTTTTTTTTTTTAACCGAGATTGCTTTTATAATGAGATTGCTTTTATGATGGCTGAGAGATGGGAATTTTATAGATAACGGACAAATTGACAAATTTTGTTAACTTTAACCAAAAAACAATAAAAAAACGTTAAACCAACAATTTCTGTTAGATAGGCACTTTATATATATATATAACTATCAATCGATTGGACGTGCAGGCGTTACACCTTCGGTGCATTACGATCAGTGTAATTCCTCCAGCAGCCGAGTTGAGTTGTCCAAGACGGGGTCACATTTGAGTCATGAATCAGGGTCACAGTTTGGGCCATCAAATAAGGTCTTGGGTCTTAGTTTTGGGTCCTAAGCAATACCATAACTCAATATCATCTCTAACCCAACTCTAAACTCGAGAAAAATACACACTAAATTCTCTAAGGGTCCAGATTCTAGCCCTCTTTGAATTAACTTCACTAGAATAATATAATGACCTTAAATCATACTTAAATAATGACATAAATTATGCATAAAATAATACCATCAACCATAGCAGACAATCATACAATATAATAATCTAATAATTTATTTATAAATAATACCGGATGTTACAGGCTCTGATATGTATGAAATATAAAAGGAAAGCATTTACCTCAAGTGGTAAATCTTAAATCGATTGCAGTTGTTCTTAGAGCTAAGTAAAAATCTAAATATTCGACTCTAAATCCAATTCAACTATGACTCTGACAAAATAGGGTCGAAGTCGGAATCGGAGTCGGGGGTCCTGCCAGACCGACTCTAACTCCGATTTTATGCTTCAATTCCGACTTCAACTCCGATATTTTGCATATGTTATAAAAATATGTATTTATCTGTATTTTGCTTATATATATTAGTATAGTTATATAACTAGAACTTATATAGTTAAAGTCAATAATATACCGGTATGAGCTCATTATTATAAAATAGTACAATTATACTATAATATAAATAGACTAGTAATAGTTTAGATATGTAAACATCATAGTATTACTACCATGCATAATCAAGTATAGAAATAAGTTATGCACTAATATTGAAAGAAGTCTAGTTTAATAAGTTAATAACACTTTTCTTTTTTTTTCTTAAGAAGAGACGACGGTCACATGTTCAAGAGTGACCCCGACCAACATTATTAAAAAACCCTCATTTATGGCGAAAGAATACCGTAATAAACAAATCAAAACACCTGAGAAGCATAAAAAATAATCAATCCTATTCTATCAACTCAGGTGTCATAACATAAACTCTCCAATTAAACCAAACTTTACAAAAAAAAAAACACTTCCCAGTACTTCACCAAAAACTGCCCAACCCTAATAAACCCATAAAAAATCAAATAAAACCATCCCATGTTCCAACCAATAAACCAATGAAAAACTACAATGAGTTATGAACGTAAAGAAGGCAATTCCCACCGATCCGTACGTAAAAGGCCTCGAATTTTACCAGATCCAAAATCAGCACCCATGATAATTCGATCAACATTCTTTGCACCCTCCTTGGCTAAAAAATCGGCCACCATGTTAGTTTCCCTAAAAATATGATTAATAGAACCTCTTACCACCCTTAACAAACTTTGTATTTCTTCCCAAAAATCTCACATATACCAGAAATTACAAGCCCCCTTTCGGATCCATTGAACTACAACTTTTGTAACACCCCATATTTTAGTGTATTTTCACTGAAGGATTATTTTTAATAATTCAAAAATTTATTCTCTTATTTTGTAATTATCGGATATTTTAAATGGGTTATTTTATGATCTTTAAATTGTGAAAATTAAATTGTTATGTTTTCTTAATATTTATTTATTGTTGTTTTAAAATCATTTTCGTTGGATCATTTTCTGTGACCCAAGATGTGAGGATTGGACCTCATTTCTTTCCTTTCATTTTTCTTTTTCTCCTTTTTCTTTTCTTTCTTTTTCTTTTTCCCCAGTTTCCCCCCATCCCACGTGACACTCTCTCTCTCTCTCCCCGTCCGATTTCTCTTCAACCAGCCCGCAGCCGTGAGCCACCGGTGACCAACACCGCCCCCTCCGTCCACCTCCCCATCGATCGGCGACACCACCCCGTCAATCCCAGCCCCTATCTCGCCAGCGTTCTCCTTCACACACGGCTTGAAGCCGCGGCCTTCTCTTCCTTTGCGCACCGCCGTCGCGCCACCTCCGGCCACCATCTCTTCACCACTTCATCCCCAACCTCTTGGCAACCCAATGGACCCAACCCCGGCTCTGATCCGTCACCGGTGAAGCACAACCAAACCCATCTCCGATTTCAACTTTTTGGCCTTAAAACCACCCTTTGCGCCGCCACCCACGGCAAACCACCACCATTATTGACTTCACCGACCTCTCTAGGCCCTACCCTATCAATTTCGGGTCTTAGTTTGTCCCCATTCAAAAGTGGGTATTTGAGACCCACGGCCACAGTGTATTTTACACTATTACGTTGCTGAGCCGCCACTTCTTGCAGCTTTGTGATCCTTGAAAAATTATAATATAGCATTGTAAGTATTTTTCCAAATAAATTTCGTGATTTAAATGTATTTTTGCACGAACACATATTACTGTGAACTGGTTGGTTATGCCGGACTAAGTCCGAGGAGTTTGGGGGTCGGATGGATTGTGGACGGAGTTGATTGTATGTTTGGTTTGTGGTTGGATTGTGTTGACATTGTTGGTTGTTGGATATTAGTGTCATGTTTTGTCCACTGCATTTGCACGCATGTTCATGTTTGTAATTGAAAACTGGGTTTTCGCATGATTGCATACATGTTCATGTGTTTATTTGAAAACTGGGTTTTCATGTGAGAAATGATTTTTGAGTGTGTTTGAAACAACTGGATTGACTGGTTTGAGAAAAAGGAAAAGAGACTGTAGGGATGGTGCTAAGCAGGGACGGTGGTAGAGTCCCCGCCTGCGATTCCCGCCTACGGTGCACGCGGTAGGGATGGTGGTTGTGTCCCGCCTGTGATTCCCGCCTACGGTGCACGCTGTAGAGATGGTGGTAAGCAGGGACGGTGGTAGAGTCCCGCCTGTGACTCCCGCCTACAGTGCTCTGATATGTATTCATGATGCGTGATATGTATTCATTTTGTGTGATAAGTATTCATTGTGTGGAAAGGAACTGTAGGGATGGTGGTAAGCAAAGATGGTGGTAAAGTTCTGCCTGTGATTCCCGCCTACGGTGCACGCGGTAAGAATGGTGGTAAGCAGGGATGGTGGTTGTGTCCCGCCTATGATTCCCGCCTACGGTGCACGCGGTAGGGATGGTGGTAAACAGAGACGGTGGTAGAGTCCCGCCTGAGATTCCCGCCTACAGTGTCTGATAAATGGTTTGTTTGTGTGAATCATTTTTTGAAAAAATGACAAACTATGTTTTTGGGCCAAAATGAGATTTTGGCGTGTGTTGGAAATAATTATTTTTGGGGAAAAATGGTATTTTATGGATAAGTGGATTTTGTCGTATGAATGCATGTTGGTTGCATTAATATGTTTTTATCCCGAGAGTTGTTTGGTTATACTTACCTGTGGTGCCATTTTATAGTATCGCAGATTTTGATGCAGACGAGGATGACGAGCCTTAGCTTGGCTCCGTTGGTGGAGTGATCTGTGATTGCTCCTGTTTATCGAGTTTCGTTTCTATCAATTTATGTGTTGCCTTTGTAATACATTTGGGATAACTGTATAACTCTTTAAAGGTAATTTGTTTTGAATATTTGTATTTAAATTTCTGGTACTTAGATGACTTATTTATATTATCCGCTGCGGTTTTATTGTGCACTCTTGCATGTTGCACACACTTGAGCACATTTCGTTGGGATGCGTGACCCATGTTGTCATCATCCCGACGTCACGATTCCCTTGTTTTTATATGTGGGAGTCGAGGCGTCATAACTTTCGAATCAGATTCAATCAAAATATTAGTGAGCCCCAGATGTTTAGCTAAGTGTAAACCATTAAGTAAAGCACATCCTTCCGCTAAAGTGTTTGTAACAACCCCATAGTACCTTGTAAAACCAACCATGGCCTTACCCTCTGCATCCTGAATTACTCCACCCCCTCCTGCTGCACCAGGATTTCCCATGGAACAACCATCCACATTAAGTTTAAAAACACTTGTACTCGGTTTTTTCCAAGACACCATTTTAGGAATTTTGTTGATCAATGGAACCACTGGATAGTTTAACTCCTTCATAATCTTTTCATCATTAACATGCATCTTCCTAAATTTCTGCTGTTTGGAAAAAATATCTACAAGAGAAACTTTAATCACCTGAATAACATCATTGTAGTCTGCCTTCACATCCTCCATTCTAGCTACACACTGATTCCTCCATAAGGCCCACGTAATCACTATAGGCAGAATTCCTTTGCAAAGACCAACATGGGTAGACACCGACCCCCTTAACCACCACAAATTCATAAGACTTTGCCATGAATTGAAATGAGTCAATCTAACACCCACCACATCAGCAACATATTTCTAAACTTTAGCAGCTAATCCACCATTACACAATACATGATCTATGGTTTCTTGTTGAGGAGAAATACAACAATGGCACTTAGAAGCCATCGAGATACCAAGCTTACTAATCCTTTCATCTACTAGTAAAGCTTCTCTCTGAGCTCGCCAACATACAAACGACATTTTTTTTTTTGAACAAATTTATGCCATAGCCACTTTCGCCATGGGCAAATATTCCCACAATCTCGGACTAACTCCCAAGCTGATTTAGTGGTAAATACCCATCTCCATTAGGCTGCCAAATACGCACATCCTTTCCAGCCTTGAATGATCCCTTCCACTACAGTATTCTAAGGACATAATTTGCCGAAACCAGGTCATGTAACTTAACAAAATCCCACCCAGTCAATGTCCAAACATCAGCCACTCTAAGCCGTGGATTCCCTCCCATCTCTTGTGTCTCAAAAATAACGCTATCTCCTAGCCAATTGTCATACCAGAAATTGACATCAGCTTGCCGAATTAGACTCTTGGAATGTTTAATAATAGTGAGTAAAACTGCCATAATACCATTCCAAAATCTAGAACCTCTACCATTGGTCATCGCATATGCAAGGTGATAATCTGCTAAATACTTTGCTTTGAAGAATTTTGCCCATAAAGAACTACCATCCAACAACTGCCATGCAAATCTCATGAATAATGACTTCTGAACATCAGCAAGATTTCAAAATCCCAACCCACCTTCCTCAACTGGAAAACAAGTGTGCCACCATGCCACCCATTTCCTTTTTTTCCGTTCTCCATTAGAATTCCAAAGGAAGTTAGAGAAAATAGATGAAATAATTTTAAAGACCCCCTTCGGCAACTACATGATCGATAACATGTGAATTGGCATACTTGAGAGAACATGTTTGATAAGAATTATCTTACCTCCAAAAGATAAAACTTTGCTCTTCCACCTAGCAAGCTTTTTTTGAATTTTAAGAATCATCGGTTCAAACAACCTCATAGAAACTCTCCCCACATGTAACGGCACCCCTAAATAATTACAAGGCCATCTACCTTCAACAAACTGAGTTAGCTGCAACAACTCAATTTTTTGACCAGCAGTAATTTTAGAAGAGAAAAAAATGGAAGACTTAGAAGCACTAACCCTTTGACTTGAAATGGATTCATAAGCTTTTAAAATACTCATCAACTTCTGCACCGATCTCTTCCCTCCATTTGCAAAAATAAGAATGTCGTCCGCATAAAACAGATGCGTAATTAACGACCCACCAAGATTAAAAGGTTTCACTTGCTCTTTTCGAAACTCCTCATTAATCATACGAGATAAAACCTCTTGGGATAAAATGAATAAATATGGTGACAATGGATCACCTTGTCGTAAACCCCTCGACGGCTTAAAGAATCCCCGTATCGAACCATTTAACATCATGGAGCACATTAGAGATGAGATACAATTACAAATGAGGTCCCTCCACCTATCAGAGAGTCCCAAATGAGTCAAAACAACCAGTAAAAATTTCAATTTACTCTATCGTATGCTTTCACCATGTCTATTTTAATCATGATGTTACCACCACGCGTCTTCTTATTAATACCATGCACCAGCTCTTGTGCAAGAGCAATATTATCAAAAATATTCCTTCCTTTTAGGAAAGCCAACTGTTCAACAGAAAGCACTTTTCCCATAATCGGCATCAGCCTTACCACCATGATTTTTGCCACTATCTTATAAACAACCGAGCACAAACTAATCGGGTGAAACTTGGAAAAGCTATCTGGTTCAGCCACTTTTGGAAGCAAAACAATATTAGTAGCTCCAAAAAAATTCATAAATGGTTTTCCCTCAAAAAATTCGACTGCCATAAAAAATAGATCTTCCTTCATGATTTCCCATGCATGTTGAAAAAAACTTGCAAAAAAAACCGTCTGGACCTGGGCTACTATCTTGCGGAATTGACCAAAGCGCTTCCTTTACCTCTTCCATCAATGGAACTCGACATAAAACATCATTATCTGCAGCTGAAACAATAGGCTGAAGCAGATCCATACCAGGATCTTGAATGGAAATTAGCGTTGTAGATAACAAATTACGAAAAAAATTAACAGCCCCATCGAGAACAGCCTCTGATGACTCCAACACATTGCCATCATCTAACTTCATAAATTCCAAACTATTATGCTTCTGTTTACACTTCACAGAAGTATGGAAAAAAGCTATATTTGCATCACCATCTGCCAACCACTTTATACGGGACTTTTGACAATGCATGGTTTCTTCTCTATGTAAATAATGAAGGTGCCTTTGCCTGCATTTTAAATAATCTGCCTCCATCTCTTGAGAATAACTAGAAATCAGCTGTTGTTCGAAATCCACCACCTCTTTCTCAATCTTGATAATATCATTCTCCACTGTGCCAAACACTTCAAAGTTCCATTTTTTTAACTCTTTTTTCAACTGTTTCAATTTAGCACAAATTCGAATCATTGCACATCCATTGACATCCTGTAACACACCTATCGAACAATATTAAGAAAATCCTCATGCAAACGCCACATTCTTTGAAATCGAAAAGGCCGAGGACCCCTACTATGAGCACCAAAAAGCTGAGTGACCATCGAACAATGATCGAATGAAGTCCGAGGTAAATATTCCATCTTCGCACCAGAAGACTCATCAAGAAATTTGCATTTACTAAAGCTCTATCAAGCCTCACCCAAATTCTTCCACCCCCTAACCTTCCATTACACCAAGATAATCGTTGACCAGAAAATGGGAGGTCAAGTAAACCACAATTTTGTATACATTTATTAAAATCCATACGTGATCGAGAAGAACCACATAACCCTCCAATTTTCTCTGATTCTGATCTGATAATATTGAAATCGCCCCCAAGAAACCAAGATCCACCACCCACATCCACATCACCAAGATAACTCCATAAATTTTGTCGTTGTCGTTGAAAGCAACTCGCATAGACAAAAGTGGAAAACACCCTTACGTTATCACAAGAAAACCATCTTGAAATATAATAACATGTAATTAGATACTAGAAAGTCTAGTATATAATTAAGTTAATAACTTAGACACTAGTATAATAATATGTAATTAGACTCTATAGTATAAGTCTAATATATAAATAAATTAGACACTAGTATAGAAATAACTAATAAGTCTAGTATAATAAGTTAATAACACATCATACTAATTTACTAAAATATAATAATATGTAATTAGACACTAGAAATAAATATAGTATATAAATAAGTTATAAATAAGTAAAGAAATTTGAAAGCCCACGAATAAGTCTAGTCTAGTCTAGCTAGTATAAAATAAGTATAAAAATTTGAAAGCCCACAAAAAAGTCTTGTTTAAAAATGGGCTAAACATGAAGCTAAAAAAAGTCTAAAATAAAGCTCATGATATCTGACTCTGCTCCTAGAAGTCGGAATCGGATCGGATCCTACACAAGTCAGAGTTCGGATTCAAACTCTAACAAAGTCGAAGTTGTATGTAGGGGATTCCGACTTCGACTAAGTCGATAATCACTCCTAGTACTTGTTCTATATATGAGCATGTTGTTACTTTGGTTATGTCCATATCAATGAAGTGTGTAAAAACCATAACAACACTCATATTTGATAGCCTTAATATTGAGACTATAGAGAACTGACACCCGCGTAAGGAAGAGGAGCTATCCAAAGCCCCTGCAATTTGTAATTACTCGCGGCTGGGCTTAATTGCAAAACCATAAAGTGGAATTTCCAGAACCAGTACTTCAATTGCTGGGCATAATGCCTGGCTTAAAAGTCAACCGTTACTTGCCTTTGCATGTGAAGTGGAGGGGGGAGTATGCCACATAATGGACACCGCACACCACTCCCCCCCCCCCCCCCCCCCCCCCCCCCCCCATTATTATAGCAATGCAAACAAGAACTAATTAAAACCTGTTATTTACCCAATTAGAAATTGCTCATGATATAGAGGTACAACATGTCAATAGATGCTCCATGTACAAGATTAATGTTCCTTTTGATTTATTTAAGTTTTGTGGGTACGGCATATATACAAATTAATTTGTACTGTTGGCACCCAAATTCAGCCATTTTAATCAATGATAATATATTAATAATAATAATAATAATCCCACCATGTGTCATTAATATCATTTACGATGTTCCTAAGATATAGTATCATTTACCATTTGTTGCACAATTAGCTAGGGATGGAATTAATAACTCTTTGTATGCCTATATATATATAATATATATATAGATGAAATTATATATTCTTTATTGTTACTTCTTTTCTTTTTCAATTAATGATTGTTCTTGTATGTAATCATGTGTGTATATATAAATATATATATATATACAATCAGCACAAAAAGAAAAATCATCTTTATTAGTAATACTTACCATTCGGCATATATAGAAAGATTGGAAAGATTCACAGACGAAATATGAAACCAAAGATGCCGAGGTCCTTTAAACCAATTGGCAACACCTTGGTTTCTCACTAAGAAAACAAATGATCGAATCTCCCCTCCCCCATGTATAATATATATATATATATATATATCATGAAACCAAAGATCAGTTGGTTCAAAGTAATATGATCACATCGGTCATAATTTATATCGTCGACTAGCAATCATGTAGAGGGTGTATCCTCTACACTGAGATGTGTATATATACACTACAACACAATTGCTTTTTAGTGACGGTTAGGAAATTGTGACAGTCCCTAGACCGTCACTAAAAGGTATTTTCTGTGACAGTTTCTGGAAATCGTCACTAAAGATAGGATGAGATTTTTTTACGTTCCAACGTATGGGAAATATGCGTTCGAACGTTACATATACGTTTGAACATTATGTCTGTTTACGTTTGAACGTAAAATGTTTTGGCGCAACCTTTCGAATGTTATTAATTTTACGTTCGAACGTAAAATGTTTGCACCAATGTTCGAACGTTAAGTAATAACATTCGAACGTTCATTGTAAATTTAAATTAAATGACTTTAATTTAAAAATTATGTGGTTTTTATTGTGCATAATTTGTGAACAAGTCTAAAAAATTGAATTGTATATATTTATATATACACACTTTGTAATATATAAATATATATTATTGATTTATATATATTTGAAATGCAGTGATTTAGTATTAAAGTTGAAAAATATAACATCAAAGAAGATTAAAAATTGAAATTAAAAAACGATAGAAATATTCAATAATATTTATCGTTACAAATATTAAAAATAAAATACAAAATTTGATATTAACAGTCAGATGATAACGTTATCCGCAAAAGTCGAACTCCATGCCTCCTCAGTCAAGGTATCAACCTTGTCGTTAAGGATAGTTACACGATGGGTGAGTTCGGCAACAGACGCCGATATAGCCTCGAGCGATCGATCGATCTTATGATCGATATGCGCAGTCAGCTGTGAGATGACCGCATCAACCCAAGCAGGCCGCACATCTCCTATAGATGTACTCGGCGTATGCTGACTACTACTCCCGACATGACCTGGCTCAGGCTGCGTCGGAGGAACTAGATCCTCTACAGGGGGTGGCTGACGTCCCCTCGCCTGTCCAATGCTACGTCGATGCGTGGTCATGTCGAGGGGGCTCATCTGATCTTTGACCCGCTCCTCTGGCTGGGTCGGCACTCCCCGTGCAAGTAATAGTCGACTGATGAGGACACCATATGGGAGATTATCCGTGGAGACGATGCTTGCCTCGTAACGGATCCTCTGAAAGATGTGCAATGGCAAATCTATAGGATCTCCACGTGCCACTCGTATCAAAAATTGTGTCCGAAGCCGACTAAATGTGGTTTTATGAGCCACAGGATCTACATTTGTTGCAACAATAAGGTGCAACATGCGGAAGAAATGCAGCAGATGATTCTGGTTGAAGGCGTTCTTCCGCTCGATCTGCATGCGATCCCTCCCGGTGAGGATGTAGAAATCCTCGTCTCGGTCATCATCCCGAGCCTCGACGCCAGTATCCTCAGCCTCTGACTGGCCTGCATCTCTGGCTGATGCTGGCTCACATCCCCGACCAGTAGATGATGTAGAAGTGCCTACATCCTCACGGGGTGTCGAGTGTGCAAATGTCTCCACTCCTCGACTAATCCTAAGGTGCTCGCCGATGACATCTGCTGATACCTCAATGGAAACACCGCGTACAGTCACGGTGTGAGAGGATGCATCCTGAGGCATGTCACACATCCCCATATAGAATTCTTGAACCATTGAGGGGTATACCTTCCCCCTCAATGTGCAGATATTTCCCCAGCCTCTACTGAGGAAAACATCTCTCAGGTTCGTCTGCTGCCAATAGAGTTCGTCGAACTCATTAATTAAGACCTCTCGCTCTACCATAACAGTACGAGCTCCGATACGGGCAGTGTCCGACGTGGCTCCTTCCCTCTCTCGTTTCCTAGTATGCAGTGGAAGAGCCATATCCTGAAAATATAAAAGGAAAAAAAAAATTATTTACAATAATGCATTTTTTTGTATTAATTTTAAGATGCTCTGTCGTAACGTTCGAACGTTTTATCTTTAACGTTCGAACGTTAAAGATAAAACTTTTAGATGTTTATTTATACATTCGCACGTAAAATAATGTCAATATATTTACATTCGAACGTAAAACAAATACGTTCGAATGTAACAATGTACGTTCGAACATAAGCAGTAAATAAATATTGGCTGACGTACGTTCGGACGTTAAAACAAATACGTTCGAACGTATTTGTTTTACGTGTGAACATAAATATGAACGTCCGAACGTCGAAGCATGAATAATGTAGAAAATCATTACGTTCGGATGTTATAATTAAACGTTCGAACGTGGAAGCCGTAACGGCTCTGTAATTTAAACGTCATACATTCGAACGTCTTGGTGAAACGTTCGAACGTTTCGATGCAGAATGGCTGAGTCGACTCAGCCATTATTGAAATCTCAAAAATTTCTCTACACGGTTCTAAATACCGAAATGTCACCGTGCAAATGAAGTATACACTTTAAGAAACATTTCTACGGTGACTATTCGGCCAATGACTAGCCGTGGTGGCCGAAAAATGAAGTTGAAAATCCGGCAACCACTTATCCGGTTTTAAACAAAACTCAATCCAAATCTCAATAAAATACATGTTACTTGAATAAAAGATGAATGCCTACCTTCAGTGACGATTGTGGGGGAGTTGACGGCGGCGGTGAAGGAGGCGTGGTGGCGTGCTAGGAAACGACGATGATACGTATTGGAAATGTCGTTTCGACGTTCGGTTTTGGCCTTATATACACAGAACGTTCGAACGTACTTATTATTACGTTCGAACGTTTTTCAATTTAATATTATATTATAAATGTTTATGTTATATATTAGGATGTTATATAATATTATTGACAATTAGATTATTAGTTTTTTTGTGAGTGCTTGTTATATTTCTAAAGTTTAGCAATATGTTTATACATATTGTTGTGATTTTATGCTTACTCTTGAAATAATTGTGATTATTGTTTGTGAATTTTGTGAATAGTTTATGAGCTTATGGTGTTTATTGATGATTTAATAAGTAGTATATAGTTATAAATAGATATATAAAATGTAGTATAAATATTATATTATAAGTTAGTATATAATAAAGAATTTAATAAGTAACAATTTAATATATATTATTGATTTATATATATGGTATAATTTATATATTATATACATTTATGTTCGAATTTAAAATATTATGCTATCATACTATACAATGTAGTATATAGTTATAGATATATAAAATATAGTATACATATTATATTATAAGTTAGTATATAATAAAGAATTTAATAAGTAACAATTTAATATATATTATTGATTTATATATATGGTATAATTTATATATTATATACATTTATGTTCTCATTGAAAGTATTATGCTATCATACTATACAATGTAGTATATAGTTATAAATATATATATATATATATAAAATATAGTATACATATTATATTATAAGTTAGTATATAATAAAGAATTTAATAAGTAACAATTTAATATATATTATTGATTTATATATATGGTATAATTTATATATTATATACATTTATGTTCTCATTGAAAATATTATGCTATCATACTATACAATGTAGTATATAGTTATAAATATATATATATATATAAAATATAGTATACATATTATATTATAAGTTAGTATAGTAGGAATCGTACGTTCGAACGTTTCAAGGTAACGTTCGAACGTTAAAATAAGAGCGGGAAATTTCCCGCTCGATTAAGGTATCTATGTGATTATTCAGACGTTCGGACGTTTAGACTATACGTTCGAACGTTATTTGATGAAAATCACCAGAAAATTATGTACATCCGAACACCAAATATGTTAACGTTCGAACGTTAGTTAAATTAGTGCGGAAAATTTCCCGCTGAAATATGGTAACAATTTGATAAAATGTACGTTCGGACGTTTAGGTTAAATGTTTGAACGTTTATCTGTAAATTTACGAACGTTCGAACGAAAAATTGTGATACATTCGAACATATATGAGGAAAGTGCGGGAACTTTCCCGCTAGATTTTATGTTATAAATAAGAAGGGTACGTTCGAACGTGTAATGTAAACGTCCGAACGTTATGAGCGGGAATAATTTTAGCAAATAACGTTCGGACGTACAACTTAAACGTTCGAACGTTTAAACTAATAATTTACGGTATTAATCAGTACGCGCACGGGAGGAAGCGGATCATTTCTTCTTCTCCCATGCACGCAACAGACAGAGAGAGAGAGAGAGAGAGAGAGTTGAGTTAGAGAGTTAGAGAGTTAGAGAGAGTTGAGTTTTGGTAAGAAAAAATTTTTATTTCTTGTCTTTATTTGAATTTTATGATATTTATACAATGTGTTTTTGTTATAGAATATTTCTAATAAGTTAGTGTTGTATTTATTTGAAGGATTGCTTGTTTTGGGAAGTTGGAAGATTTTGATTTGTAAGAGGATATTGTGAGTGCTAGGTATATTTCTAAACTTTATCAATATATTGTTGTGATTTTATGCTTACTCTCGAAATATTGTAATTATTATTTGTATAGTTTGTAAATAGTTTGTGAGTTTTTGTAAATATGTTGTGATATGAATTTGAAATATTGTGTTTCTTATTAGAAATATATTTTCATTAGGCTTTGTTAATACATGTTTATTACTTACTCAACTTTAAAAATATGTTAATACATGTGGCATGTTATTTTGTGAATATATTGTGAGTTATTATGAATATGTTGTAATATGGACTTTAAATATTTAAATTATTATTTGTGAATGATGTTTGAATATATTTACATTATTACAAATAAGCAATAAGTTAGTATAGTAGGAATCGTACGTTCGAACGTTAAAATAAGAGCGGGAAATTTTCCGCTCGATTAAGGTATCTGTGTGATTATTTAGACGTTCGGACGTTTAGACTATACGTTCGAACGTTATTTGATGAAAATCACTAGAAAATTATGTACATCCGAACACCAAATATGTTAACGTTCAAACGTTGGGTAAATTAGTGCTGGAAATTTCCCGCTCAAATATGGAGAGACTTTGATGAAATGTACGTTCGGACATTTAAGTTAAATGTTCGAACGTTTATCTGTAAATTTACGAACGTTCGAACGAAAAATTGTGATACATTCGAACATATATGAGGAAAGTGCGGGAACTTTCCCGCTAGATTTTATGTTATAAATAAGAAGGGTACGTTCGAACGTGTACTGTAAACGTCCGAACGCTATGAGCGGGGGAAATTTTAGCTTATAACGTTCGGACGTACAACTTAAACGTTTGAACGTTTAAACTAATAATTTTAGCAAATAACGTTCGGACGTAAAACTTAAACGTTCGAACGTTTAAACTAATAATTTTAGAACTTAATCAGTACGCGCACGGGAGGAAGCGGATCATTTTTTCTTCTCTCGTGCGCGCAACACAGAGAGAGAGAGAGAGAGAGAGAGAGAGTTGAGTTAGAGAGTTAGAGAGAGTTAAGTTTGGTAAGAAAAAATTTTTATTTCTTGTCTTTATTTGAATTTTATGATATTTATACAATGTGTTTTTGTGATATGGATTTGAAAAATTGTGATAATAATATTTCAAATTAAGTAATAACAAATAAAAGTAACTCTTTAAGAATTATAATAATTAAAATTATTGTATAACAATTGAAATTTAAGAATGATAATTAAATATTTATAATAATATTTAAAATTAAGTAATAACAAATAGAACTAACTCTTTAAGAATTATAATATTTAAAATAATATTATACTTCTTTTACAATTTAAGTATAACAATTTAAATTATATTTTAAGAATGATAATAATTAAAATTATAATATAACCTTTAAAATACTCTTCAATAAAAAAGTCTTGAAACTACTAAATAAGTAAAGTTTGAATATGTAAATATACTTATTTATTATAAACTAAAGAAAAAGGAAATAAGGATCAAATATATTCTTATATAAAAATTATATACTTATTATCTATATAAGTAAATAACTCACTCAATTAAGTATAACAATTAAGATTATAATTGTGGAATGATAATAATTAAAATTATATAATAACCTTTAAAATTATATATAACAATTATAATCTGTAAATTTTGGTCTAATTGCTTGACTGTCATAGTCTCTTCAAGCTTGAGAGGAGAGTCGAGGTCGGACAGTTTGTGACGGTTAAGTAATTAGACCAATTTTTAAACATTTCTTCAAGATCATTCTCCCTCGTTGTGTACAAGACACGAAACGTAGGGTCACATAATCTTCCATCTTTCTTTAGTTTAACAATATGGAGATATTGTTGTATGATTATACTGCTAGATGCGTGTGACATTGCATAAATACCCTTAGACCCGTTTGGGAATCAGTGTACATTTATGTGTCCACTGATTCCTGAATTGTCCAGTGTGGACAGTTTGAGATTATATTATCTGTATTGCACATTTTTGTTACTCGCTACTTTCCACGTTTAATATGAAGTTTCGGTGTCTTCTTCTATTGTTCTTCGGGTATACTGTTCGTAGGGTCACAATCCCGATATTTGAACATGTATATTTGGAGAATTATGGGGAGGTGCTGCCGAAATTTCTACTAACGTAGAAATTAATAGAGTGACAAGATTTTTGCAATATGGAGAATATAATCTCGAATGGGATAGGACCAACTACCTTATCAAACATGGTATTGACAATTGGAGCATGACGTGCATGTGAATTTTCAATGTACGTGTTATTAATATATAGATGTTTTTAGAAATGGACAAAAATTGGATGCGTATGGACGATAGACTTGAAAAGGATTACGTACCCTATGCATGTGGAGTAAGAACTTTCATTGATTTTGCACGGGCTTCTGCTGATAGTCGTGGTTACATTAAGTGTCCATGTCGAGGGTGTAAAAATTTATGTGCGATAGGATTGGATGAAGTAGAGCGTCATATATTTGTGAACGGTATGGATCTGGGGTATATGCGATGGGTACTGCATGGTGAGCCGTATGAAGGGTCAGCAGATGTATTGGTCGATCATCACAATTATTTACGGCACATGGATGATGATTATGAGCATGATGAGATGGAGGAGATGTTGGGTGACATTGGAGCTGGGATGTTTATGGATGAGGTTAACGACAATGCCTCAACTGGTGGATCAGGGACTGATTGTGATAATTTCCCTTCACTGTGGGAAGATGCAAAGCGCGAGCTTTACCCAGGTTGTACAAAACATTCCAAAATGTCATTTATTGTGCGGTTGCTTCACATTAAATCATTGTGTGGGATGTCGACGAAAGCAATAAACATGGTATTGGACTTATTTAACGAGATTCTTCCCGAAGGGTCTGCATTGCCTAAGAACTTTTATGAAGCGAAGCAGTTGAGAAAGGGATTAGGATTTGAGTACAAGTCCATACATGCATGCAAGAATGATTGTGTATTGTTCTGGAAGGAGAAAGAGGAGAAACAAGCATGTCCTGTATGTGGAGAGTCGAGGTAGAAAGGTAAGAAAAACGTCCCGGTTAAGGTGTTGCGGTATTTTCCCTTGAAACCTAGGTTGCAAAGACTATATATGTGTAAGAAAACAGCTCATGATATAAGGTGGCACGAGGAGAAAAGAGTTAAGAATGACGGGTATATGAGGCATCCAGCTGATTCACTTGCGTGATAGTCTTTCGATAATCAGTATTCAGAGTTCGGGTTAGAAGCTCGGAATGTGCGCCTGGGACTTACAACCGATGGATTCAACCCTTTTGGGAATATGAGTACAAGTTATAGCACTTGGCCAGTGGTATTGATTCTGTACAATCTTCCACCATGGAGGTGCATGAAGGCGCCAAACTTTTTGTTAACTTTACTCATCCCTGGCCCTAGATCACCTGGGAATGATATTGACGTATTCATGCAGCCGTTGATTGAAGAGCTGAAAGAGTTATGGGAAACAGGGGTTAGAACTTATGATGCATCTAAGTCGACATCTTTTCAGATGCATGCTGCGGTAATGTGGACCATAAATAATTTTCCGGCGTATGGGAATCTTTTCGGCTGGAGTACGAAAGGGAAGTTAGCGTGTCCGACGTGTAATAAAGAAACTACTAGTGAGTGGCTAAAATTTTCTCAGAAGTTGTGTTTCATGGGTCATCGACGTTATTTACCAGCAAATCATGCATGGAGAAGAGAATGTGCCAAGTTTGATGGAAGAGTAGAGGATAGGATTGCACCAAAAGAGTTGTCTGGAGAAGAGATAGTGGAACAACTGCAACATGTTAGAGCGAACAATTTTGGCAAAGGTCGGGGAAAGAACAAGAGAAAACGAGCCGTACAAGAATTGAATTGGACAAAGCGTAGTATTTTTTTTGACTTGCCGTATTGGTCGTCATGCAAGTTGCGACATAGTTTGGATGTAATGCACATAGAGAAGAATATTTGTGATAATATACTGGGTACATTGATGAGTATTAACAAAAAGACGAAAGACACGATCAAGACAAGGAAAGATCTTGAGAGAATGAGAATTAAACATAATCTGCATTTGCGGGTAGAAGGCAACAGGGTGGTCATGCCGCATGCATGTTTTACGATGACGAGGGAGGAGAGGATGGATTTCTGCAAATGGTTGCAAGGTGTGAAGTTGCCAAATGGTTATGCTTCAAATATTGGTAGATGCGTGAGTCCTGATGATTGGAAAATCAATGGATTGAAAAATCATGATTGTCACGTATTTTTGCAGAAGTTATTACCTGTGGAAATTCGTGGGAAGCTTACATCTAATGTACGTGTGGCCATATCTGAACTATGTATATTTTTCAAGGATTTGTGCACTCGGGTAGTAAATCGAGATGTGTTGTCGAAATTGGAAGAAGACATTGCTACTATACTATGTAAATTCGAGCAGATCTTTCCACCATCATTTTTTGATGTCATGGTCCATTTAGCAATACATTTACCGCGAGAGGTACTTCTGGGTGGACCGGTGTAGTTCCGTTGGATGTATCCAGTTGAAAGATATTTGGGTCGATTGAAGCGCACTGTTGGGAATAAAGCCAAAGCTAAGGGTTCAATAGCATAGGCCTATATACACGATGAATGGTTAACATTTTACTCTCTATATCTTCGTGGTGTTGAGACACGATTTAATCATCAAGAGCGAAATGCTGATCTTGTTACTCCGCCTCCTCGTGAGCTATCAGTGTTTTTCCAGAATGTACGACCCTTGGGTGCACAAACAGGTTACGATTTAATTGATGGAGAGTTGGGTAAAGTTCGGTGGTATGTGCTAAATAACTGCCGAGAGATTGATGATTATCTTAGGTATGTCATTTCATTTCTTTGAATAATTATAGTTTTCTTTAAATTAATTAGAATTGTTGTGCTCAAAATATACTTCTTTTGCAACATGTTATAACAGTGACCACATGGACAAACTTAGGACGGAAGGCGTAGAAAATATAGAGGCAAGACACGAGGAAGAATTTTCCGGATGGTTTGAAGAACGTGTATGAACTAAAATTATATATATGTTATATTGTAAAATTTTTAACTCTGGATAATGAAATAATAAATATATACTATTTCAATTTATAGATTTTAGAACAACGTGCTCGTGATCCCGGATCAATTTCTTCTGAATTGTATGCATTGGCCCGTGGTCCCTCAAATAGAGCACTTCGATATACTGCATGCACGGTTCGAGGTTATAGATTCCATACTTTGGACCGTGAACGTAATAGAAAGACTCAAAATTGTGGTGTGTTGGTTGAGGGGAGTCATGGAACAGATGATATTGACTATTATGGTGTCATACGTGATATTATTGGATTGAAATATCTGGGTGGGTCTGTAACATATGTCTTTAAATGTGATTGGTGGGATCTAGGCGGTGGTCGGGTTTCGATATATAGGGATAATCACTTTACGAGTGTCAATACTGCATCTAAATGGTACGAAGATGATCCATTTGTATTGGCTTGTCAAGCTACCCAAGTCTATTACTTGATTGATCCAATGAAAAGTGCTGATGAAGATAGTGGGGAGATAACTTGGCGAGTCGTACAAAAATTTGTTTCTCGAAATATATATGAAGCAGGAACGGGTGCAGATTACGAGAATAGTGGAGATGAAGATGACACTCCGATTGTTGAGGCATACCAGGAAGATGGAGAGGGTATTAATTTGTTTGTTGACCTCGGTGCACTCGAGTTGCTCCCCTTGTGTAGAGATGATGTCCCACCCGTACATCTCGACCCGTCTGTATTAAATGATCATTCAATTCAAGTCAGTGATGAGGAAGAAAAAGACGAGTCAGAAGATGAAGACGAATCACAATCCGGGCAGGAGGTGGATAAAGATGATGAAGAAGAGGTGCATGATGATGATGAAGATGTTATTGATGGAGATTCTGAAGCAAGCATGGAAAATTCATCTGAAGAATAAAAGTACTAAATATTTTATTCATATAGGTGACTAAAATATCTTGAATTTTCATAATTTCTTCTAATTAATTTTCTTTGATATAATTAATTATTTTCAAGAATGCCGCCAAAACGACAACGAAGAAATGTGCCTCCGCCAAGTCCAAGTCCTGAACCCATTGAGGACTTCCCACTCGAGGAATCCGTTCCTGAAGATGAAGCTAACACAGAAGAGAACAACAGCCAGTCGACACCTACCAGTAAGGAAATATTATCGTTGATAATTATATATATAGTTAATATTTTTTTCTCAATAACTATATAATTATAATTATAGTATATCTATTATCATGTAGTTGATGCATCTGCAAGTCGCGGTCGTGGCTATACACGTGGAATCTCTCTTGAAAAAAATAGAAGGCATGGTAAACTGAAGATCACAATTCCTGATAATTCCACTGGAGGAGTGGATGATAGTGCAGCAGCGCTTTCCTCCTATATTGGCACAGTAGTTCGAGCTTATGCTCCATTTTATGTGCGCTCATGGCGAGATATTCCGATAGAGATTAAGGAGCACATTCGAAGTCGTGTGCTGGTGAGTTTACTTTTCAGTACATTTTTTTCACCTAGATTAATATATTATATTTTTTACCTGATTCCCTTATTAGGATGAATTCGACCTCGACTTTGGCCGTAGCGAGGATTTGAGAACCGTGAATGAGTTGATGGCTACACTATTCCGACGTCACAAAGGACGATGTCATGACCACTTCAAGAAGTTTGAGACGTTGGAAGAGGCTGCGCAGTCTCCTTTTCAACAGATGAAGTTAGATGATTGGAGAAAGTGTTGTGATCTTTTCGCATCTCCAGATTATCAGGTATTTTACATTTATATCTTTTAATTATTTACATTCATATTCGTTTTATATATTATATGTATACATATTACAATTAACATTTTTAATATATTTTGTAGCACTTGAGTTCTACAAATGCACAGAATAGATCCGTTCTGACTGTCCACCATCGTGCCGGTTCAAGGTCATTCCACCGTCTTGCTGAAAAAATGGTAATTAAAAAATTATAGAATTCATTTATTTTCCTGATATTATTTCTGATAAGTACTAATATTATCTTTTTAAAATTGCTAATATTCTCGCTTTGTTAGAAACGTGATGATCCTGAAAACTTTTCCCTCATTCATGTCTATGCTGCTGCTCACACTAATAAGCATAGTGAGTGGATGGATCCTGTCGCTGCAGATAATTATGTAAGCAGTGTTAATTTTGTTAAATAAATTATTTATATAATATTTTAATAGTTTATTTCTTATTTCTATTTCTTTTAATACGTTACTAATTATTTACGATCATTATCTTTTAAATTGCAGAGCAAAATGTTGGAGATGCAGTCGGCTTCTGATGAATCCTCTCCTAGTGACATAGACATATTCACGCAAGTGCTCGGGCCACAGTCTAGTATGACAAGAGGTTTGGGACGATCTATCAAGCATAAATGTTCATCCTCCTCAACCTCATCGGCTTCACAAATTAATAATCTTACGGCAGATTTAGAAGCTGCACGGCGTGATAATGAGTATATGAGGTCGAGACAACAAGAGTTAGAGTCTCTCTTAGAACGACAGTCTCATTTAGAGACACGTTTGCAGGACCAACAGAGAGACTAGGAGGAAAGAATACGCAATGAGGTGCAAGAGCAAGTGCAACGGGAGATGATGGTGCAAATGGAACGTGTTATGTCGTTGCAACAGAATCCCCGTGGGCGAGGGAAAAAGAAGAAATAAATTTTATCAATATTTCTGACTAGTTTTAATATCTAATTTTGTACTTTTATAAGACATTGTTACTTGTTAATTGGGTATGTAATATGATACAATTGGTATTATGTTTTTAAATTTTATGAAATTAGTATTTCTGATCTGTACGTTCGAATGTAAATAAAAATCGTTCAAACGTTGGTTCACACTGTAACAAACGTTCGAACGTAAATACAATTGAATCGTTCGAACGTTAAACTATACGTTCGAACGTACTCACGCTAAAACGAACAAACCGTTCGAACGGTAAAGCGACTAACGTTCGAACAAAGAACTTGCATTCGGACGCTCCTTCGTTTACATTCGAAATAACGTCCGAACATTAAACGCGCTACGTTTGAACATTTACGTTTACGTTCGAACAAATATTCGAACGTTTAATGTAATTAACGTTCGGACGCATTAACATTCGAACGTAAATTTTATACGTTCGAACACGATATCCAACGAACGTCAACTTCTCTCATTCGAACGCCAATCGGTCGGGTATAACGTCTGAACGTTTGATTTTACGTCCGAACGTGATTTTCTGTAACAGTTCATAACCGTCACAAAAAAAGGAACGTTCGAATGTTGTACCGCACG
Organism: Juglans microcarpa x Juglans regia; assembly: GCF_004785595.1. Lineage (NCBI taxonomy): Eukaryota > Viridiplantae > Streptophyta > Magnoliopsida > Fagales > Juglandaceae > Juglans > Juglans microcarpa x Juglans regia. The sequence continues at coordinate 8,424,049 of NC_054604.1, forward strand.
GAACACTTCCAACTGTCACTAAAAATATTTTTTGTGACGGTTGAACAGTAAACCGTCACCAAATGTTTTCTGTGACGCACTTTAGGTGACGGTCATGGTGACGGTTTCAAACCGTCACCAAATATGTTTAGTGACGGTTTGCCATTTTTTTGTGACAATTTTCTCTGTCACAAAACACACATTCTGTTGTAGTGATATATATATATATATATAGGTTTTTAAATTAATCTATTAGGTATAGAGCAAGCACAAGAGTTAATTCATGTGTAGAAGATTAAGCACTGCACGCATGTAATTAAGATTAATGTCGAACATGCACCTTATTGTGATAGACATTATTAACAAGTTAATTAATTACCACCATCATGGATAGAGTTGTAAAAATTCATGTACTGCCACCAACAAAAGTAGGCATCTTTATATAGGGAGTCACAAAAGTACTTATAAGGCTCCATTATTTATTCAGATATAAAGTTATTTTGCCAAAAAACTGTATTTTCTGAACTGGGCTTCCATGCATCAGATTATACTTTACTTTCATTTGAAGAAATAAAATTATTCTATAATTTATGATCTTTAATTTACTACATTATACCATTATACAATATATATATAGGAGCATCATGCATCCTAGGTCGATGAGCAATATAAATTGATAATACCTTGTTGTGTTAATATTATGTATATATTTGATTATAAGTTTGATCATTCTGCGAAAATAAAGTACGCCTATTGATCATCATCATCATCATCATATATATATATATATATAGATGTATGTATGTATGTATAAGTCCATACCATCAAAATTATCTATACGTACGTAGGAATATTTTTTTATAAGAACTACTACAGACACAAAGAGATTATACAAAGTAAACCCACAAATTGATGTGACTTTATAGAATCCATGAGATCTACTTTATAATAGAAGTAACTTTACAATCTGATACACTATATCAAGTCACATCAATTTGTAGATTTAATTTTGTGTAATCAATTTTTGGCTAAAGTATTTTCTTTTTTTTATTAATGTAGATTGAGTTAATTAAGAACCTTCCAAAAAGATGCCACCCAATAAGGAAAACTAATGTAATTACCTAATTCAATAGGATATATAATTAAGTAAAATTAGATGCATATTATATACACATATATATTGAGTCGATCTGCCTAAGGCAGAAAATCTATAATTACATAAATAAAATTGGAATTCAATTTACTGATTTGACCTCTAATTATTATATATATTGTATGTACCTACTATATATATACCCTCTTATTAGATTGAAATATACATATATAGATATAGTTACAAATAGAAGTTAAAATCCATCACGATTCCATTTCTAGTGAAAATTGATCAGCACTATCTCATCCTCCATTCACCATTTTCCTTCATAAGGCCTATAAATTTCAGAAGCTAACTAGCCCCAATCTTTGTATTGCTTATAAAAAAAAAAAAAAAAGTTGAGTCAAGTCATCTTGTCAAAATGAAGACTGGTCGTGAAAATATTATGGCTTATTGGGCTATGATCATGGCTCTGGCCTTGGCTGCTAATGGTGTTCATGCAGGGTGGGAGTATGCCCATGCAACCTTCTATGGCGATATGAGTGGTGCTGACACCATGAGTAAGTGTGTCTGTGTGTGTGTGTAATGTTTTCATCTCCTTAATATATTTCACAAAAACTAAATGCAATGAATTCTAATCTTATTTCACCACCATCACACATACACACAGTTTTTTGGTTCATGTGTTTTGTCTTTGTGTTTATCATATCTTGTGTTGCATGCAGTGGGAGCTTGTGGTTATGAAGATCTATTCAAACAAGGTTATGGTCTTGCAACAACAGCGTTAAGCACTGCACTTTTCGAAGATGGGTCGGCATGCGGGGCTTGCTATGAACTAAGATGCACAGATTCACCTTGGTGCAAACATGGGGCAGGTTCAATCCGAGTAACAGCCACCAACTTCTGTCCTCCTGACTATACCAAAACCCAAGGGGTTTGGTGCAACCCACCACAGAAACATTTCGATCTCTCCATGCCAATGTTCCTCAAGATTGCAGAATACAAAGCTGGGATTGTTCCTGTTTCCTATCGACAAGTCATGTGTTACAAACAAGGTGGGATTAAGTTTGAGATAAAGGGAAATTCGTACTGGTTACTTGTGCTTGTGTATAATGTTGGAGGTGTTGGCCAAGTTGCTGATGTGAAGATCAAGGGTTCCAACAGTAGTAGTTGGATACAAATGACAAGAAATTGGGGCCAAAATTGGCAGACATCTGAGCGGTTGGAAGGGCAAAGCTTGTCTTTCCAAGTGACTGCTTCTGATGGTAAGGTTGTGCAGTCTGAAAATGTTGCACCACAAAATTGGCAATTCAATACGTCATATGAGGGACGTAGGAATTTCTATTGATGATCATCATGATAATAGGGATTTATTATTTGGAAATTAAAGAATAATAATCTACTTATAATTTATGTATGGTAATTTGGGGGATATTATGAATTATTATGGAATATATATATATATATATATATATAGGATCTCTTCATTTGGAAAAGAATGATCCTTTTTTCTTTCTATGGAATTAATTTCTCTATGCTTATCAATGTTATTTTTAGTTTTAAATGGAGTAATTAATAAAATATCTCCGGTTTATAGCATATTAATTAAAAAGGTACAACGTTTGAGGAAAGTTTATAATTCAATACATTCATAGTCATAGCTACTACCTATTGACCACATGATCATATGATCATCCTTTTCCTATACTTTTTCTTATAATATATTTTTTTCTAAAATATATAAAAATATGTCAATATTTCATGTGAGAGAGACATGATAAAGCACTAAAAATTCTCGTACGTCTTTCCAACGTGAGTCTATGAAAAGGCATGCAATATTAAAAAATGAAACTTCAAAAGGTGCAAAAAGATGATGAAGTGGAGGGAATTAAAATATGAGAAACACTACTTTACCCTCTCAATCTTACCCTCCATTTGACCGCTTGTTAATTTTTTTTTTTTTATTTACTTAATGATTAAGGAAGTGATTTTGAATGTATTGAGATATTTTCTTATTTTTTAAAAATATTTAAATATATTAAAAACTATAAAAAAAATGAAGAAAAAAAAAAAAACCAAAATGCGAGAGGCGGTAACTTTGAGGTAGCCCGACTCTTAAAATATTTGAAATAAATTAACACTTCTGACAAAGTGTTTTTTAAACGCTAATCTATTTTATAAAGACATGACCATCCAATATCGAATTTTCAGCAAAAGAAAAATGCTCGTTTTTTTTCCTCATATCAAATCGTTGTTGTTTTGTTTTTCTTCGCAAGTACCTTAACTTTAATATATTTTGACAACATTTTTCCGTGAGGATCAGCCATTTAATTTAATTTTCTTTTTTACTTTATATATATATATATATAGAAAGAATTACGTACAAGGTCAATATGCTTGGGAATGCTAGTGCTGATTGCCTCAAATAATCACATGAGCTGTTAGTGCTGTACTGATGACATTCATATTTGCAGGAGCTGTCTCAATACAAGTCTTGAGTGTCAATGATATTGGATCTATATAAATAACTATTTCTTCTATATTAATAAAGCTTCAACATATATATATATATATATATACACGTACGTAGGTGGAATTTGTTAGGTTAATTCTGTAATCTTTTTCTTATTGTCTGATCTTGAGGTCTGATTATAGGTTATATATACTTCAGTGTTGGTTGTCTATATATGGTGATTGATATCTCAAGACGATCTATGGACTGAGTTGGAACAACCTTTGATGCCCAGCCACGGACAGTGGCTGGCGCTACGACAGCTTGAAGATCACTGAATTCTGGTGCATGAGTACTTTTGTGGATATTGCATTTTTCTTTGAGAAATATGCTAATTATTTGGTTGATACGAGTAGTTTGACAAATGAAATGATCTTGGTGCATGGCATGCAAGATACTCAAAAATCGCCGCAAATAATAACCTTTTGCAATGATTTTTTTTGCGACGATCTTAAAATCGTTGGAAAAAGTCTGATTTCTTGTAGTGATTATTGGAGAGTGAGTAATGAATGATCACCTGGACCAATACTCACTACAAGAAAAAAGGATTTTTCCGGCGATTTTTCTAGTGTTGCAAAACAGAACGCCGCATTAGAGTAGTTTTTGCGGCGATTTTTTAATCGCCGCTTAATTCCGTTGAGAAAACTGATTCATCAAGTTACTTATCGAGTTGCAGCAAAAATAGTCTTTTTAACAGCGATTTATTTCGCCGGTAAAAGAAAAAACATGTTGCAATGCTCGATTTCGCCGTAATATAGTAAGTGGCGCCATTCCCCTAAAAATATTTTGTTTTTCCCCCCGATTTCTTTCCCCCGACACTTCTCTCTGTTCTTCCGCAATATTCCATCTCCATTTCCCTTTCCGAGAGATCAGCTGCTACTCCACCCACGTCCCCCCAACGATTTCATCTCCACTTTCGCCCGACCACCCAAAGTTTGCTCCTTTACCACATTTTCCTCCCGCGGAAGCTACGGTCGAGATAGTATCCCCGAAGCTGATTAGGAGCCGTGCGATTCGTCTCTTTGAATCTGTGGGATTTGGGTCAGCTGCTTCCAACTGAGGTTGGTCGAGATTCAATTGAGGGATAGCGTGGGTCCTTCTGTCACCACAGGTATGGCTGCAACTCAGTTGGAGTTTGGTAATGAATCGATTTGAAGCGCGGGTTTCTTTACAAAATTAGGAGTTTTTTGTTGCTAGACTAATTTCTATCTGTGCAGTTGTGAAATGTACCAGTAATTAGGGTTTCTTTTCACGAAATTTGCGTTCAATATCTGCATTTTGTGTTTCACAGAACTCATGTCCATGGCTCGAACATTGAATGACCCAGTAAAAAATTGCTATTTTGCCAATACATCTTATACTAATTAGTCAAAACGCATTATAGATAATCTCAAATTTATAGTCCTACTTGTTTTTGGAGTGTACCTGTTCTCATAACAGAATGTACAGAATGTTCTCATAATAGACTGAACATTAATGCATATTTCTATGCTCTTGAAATTGGATTTGTGCTAGCTAGGGCCTTTTTTCTTTCATCCTCTTGGGCAAACTTTGTTGCCCAAATGTAGATAGAAAATGCCTCATTTACCCACAACAGACTTCATATACCAAAATGTGTGCTAGAAAAAACTCTTTTTACTGGTTTGAGTGCATGTAGTCCTAATGCTACTAATGATCAAGAACAGGGATGACTCTTATATTAAGAGGTGATTTAATAAATTATGCTATATATATATATATAGATATAGATGATATATCTAATTATTTCTAAATTAATCAGACCTATCTCATTTGTCAGCCTTAATTAAGTTTGATCAGATAATAAGACACTTTAACTAGGATTTTTGATTATAACTTTGACTAGTTCTTTTGGTAGAATCTAAGAAGCTTGCGCACATTATCATTGCGTTGGATTAACCCTTTTTTCTTCTAGTGTAAAAAAGTTTGATACTGAGTACTGAACTATATGATCATGAAGTAGATCTGATTTTAATGGGGGGTACAAACTCCTAAATCTGTTTTCCAAAGTATAATGGCTTTCCGTGATTAATGGATTGGATATAAATCATGTTTTGGAAACATGATGCTGAAATTAATAATATATATGTTTTCCGGGAGCTTTACTGCCTACTGCTCAAAAACCAACCAATTAAAAGAGATTTTTCTTGTCTGCTTCTCCCTTAGTGGCTTCAAACGTGTAATCTAAGTGTCTTTCGTCCCTTCATATCTGATCTGTAATATTTTATTAGCGGCGACTGTACGTACTGTTAACAAAGTGAGAGAACCACTTTATTAAGAAGTGAAAACGCAGCCGGTGAAAATTATTAGAAAAATTAATTTAATTTTTTTGTCCAGCTTATTTTAGCTTTTTAATTAGCTGATCATGATGAACGAGTATTGAGTCTGATCTTCTCTCACTTTTTGTTGCAAAGTGCATGGTATTGTGGTGGTTTGGAAATATTGGATTCAAACTATAGTTTGAATTAAGTTAGAAAACATAATGAGACACTTTGAGCTTGGAACTCCAATTATAACTTTGACTAGTTCTTTTGGTATAACTAAGAAGCTCGCTCTTATATGACTGAAGCAATCAGATTTTTCTTAAAATTAGAAATACATTATCTTCTCGAGAGTTTGATAACTTGCTTACAATGACTTCTTTTTTGGAGAAAAATATCACCACAACAGATTTTATCTTCCATTTGGGTATATGTATCAATTATATAGTACTCCCTAAATATTAATCAAGTCCATTCTGAAATATTAATTGAGCAATTAAGTGCACTTCCAATATGATCATGCTATTGGAGTATTTTTTTTCTTATTATTACTGTTTGTTTTTCATGTTAGCCCCATTGTTTATGCATGATCTCTTACATGCATGATGATTGTTAGTCCACAGCCCTCTCATTTCTTTCTGTAGAAAGCTCATAATTCAATATTTTCCCCCGAATTACATTCATATCGTTTCGAGTTAATTTATTTTCTGTTTTTCCCTCACTTATCGCAAATTTCTTTTGAGATTCATGATATACTAAGGGATAATATTGGGGATTATCTTGCAACATATATGGTGTGTGTATATATGGATTAAATGATCGAAATGCATGAAATATAATCACTATTGAATATATGGATTCTGTTTTCACGTTAATATTCTACTCCATCTAACTTCACATGATGAGTACTTGTGTGATACACATGTGAGTGATTAATTAAAAAATTCACCAATTAAATATCTAAATGATAAGGAGATCATCCTCCTAATTAATTAGTACTAATGAAAAACAAATATTAAATTCATGAATTAATATATATATATATATTTGGTTCTACCCATATTCTGTTTAGATATTACTTAATAGACTGATTTTTGGTTCTTGACATCATGGTCATGGACGAAAACCTTGTCAGTTTGGACTGGTATTTGTCCCATTTTTACTAACATATATATAGAGACAAAGAGCCACTAGATTCCTTCCATGTAACAGACACCATCCGAACCACTATATACTTGGGACCCACGTACAACTAGCGTTACTGTGTCCAGCTGTCAGCATCATAGATAAATACATCTTCAGTACTCTGAAGAGTTCTCTCTACCCTCTCTCTTGGTACGTAGGGTGATCCAATTAATAATCATTTGGATGTGATTCCCTAACTTTGTCACCGACTTATAAGACCTTGGCCCCTTATGTTATTCATGAAATATTAATATATTGAATACATCTTCAAGCTTTTTTGTGTAGTTCATCTCATTATATAGGCTTGGTAGACCCCCCCATATATGAAAATCGATCATATCCTATTACTCAATTATAAAGTCTATATTCATATATATATATATATATATATAGACTTTATATATATATGGACATTGATCCTATGCTCAATTGGTAAGAGAGCAGATTAATTTAAGGATATTTTCATGTTTATATGGCCCCCATATTTAAATTATAATTTATTCAGTATTATCATTTATTTTTTTGGCTTCCTTTTTCTCCCCTACAACCAATCATTAGGAGCTAATGATTGATCGATGTTGGGAAATGGATATATTAATTTCTGGTTTCCTTGATTTTTTATGTAGATGAGGGAAAAGATAGACACGTAAGATAAATTGTATATCTATGTTTTTTCCGATCTTCAAATTTAGATAAATACTTGAAAAGATCTTGATATGTATCATGTACTCGATTAGCTAGGTGCTTGGTCCATATATAGGTGTTGCTAGTTGGTTTTTGGTTGGTGTACTCTGTGTGATGCTGCTAATTTTGGGACCCTGATCTGCTGCTGGATATCTTGATCATGTGTATATTTCTATTGCCTAATAGAGTACGTAACAAAAAGCCATCGATACTATTTATTTTCCATTTATAATATTGTGATATTTAAACGCGTACAGTCATAAAAATGGATTTATAAATGACTGGGGAGCATAGAAATTTCAGCTTTAGACTTTGTTGTACCGAATATACCGATAGCATTATAGTTTGTAAATTTTTTTTCATTGATTCCAAAAAGAAAGTTGAATCTTATATTTGGTAAGGAGTAGTCATGTCATTCAACCTGTCAAGTACTGGCCACTTAATTAGAACATCCTCATTGGTTTGGATAAAATCTAACTTCAACTAAATTTAGCTAACAAGACATTTAAAACACCCCACATTGAATTAAGCATGTTTGGATAAATTTATGGACCTAATTACAGTAACTCACTAAATTGTTTTTCGTATAGTAACTTAGCCAAACACTATATAATTCATTTCTCACTCCTCTCACCAAATATGTAGGTGCTTTTTGTAATTAAGAAAATACCTTTAATTTATTATTATTAAATATAATATGTGATAAAAATATATTAATTAGTTAATATTAATTAGAATATTAAGATTTAATTTAATTAGAATATAATTAAATTAAATCTTAATTGGTAGAACTACAAAATGTGATAAAAATAGGTATTCAATAAAAAAACTATTAAATTATTTTTATTTTTTAATCGTATAGAGAGTAAATCCAATATAGGGATTAGATTTGAATGGAATAGACACCGACAAACTCTGAGTGATATTAGCTAAAATTTAAATTTGTATTTTGCCAATTCAATGAGAATGCTATAAGACATTAAATGGAATTGCAAATATTGGCTTGACCAAGAACATAATTAAAGATCAAGGCGCAAAAGACCAAAATATTGGCCTGATCATCTAATGCTTATGAAAGTTGTTTAAAGAACAGCAACTTAATGACAACAACTATAATAAATGAAGACTCCATGGGAATATTGAATTGCAATATTTGACTGGACTATGACTCATGCATGCACTGGCATGCAGCTTCTTACTTTTGCTTAAATTTCGTGCACCTAGCCTTCTTGTTTCTACCTCCAGTAAAAACCAGGAAAATGAGTCCCACGACTCCCACCTAAATATGATTTCTTCCATAGATAAATACTTTAAATACAAAGTAACTTTATGCCAGTTCTGTGACTTAATCATGTATTAAGCCAACTTTACATAGTGTTATATAATCACTTTCCATTATGTTACTAGCTGGTTCTGTCTAGTTGGGAGTTTCAACACTGAACAGCCAGCAAATGAAAAATATGTAAGATTTTATGTAGTCTTATATATGGGGGAGTAGTCCTATTTATGCCAGTTCTTTTGTGACTATAATGCAGACGTGAGTACTTCCATATATCCTAATACTTTCTATATATATATATATATAATATATATACTAGAAGATTAAAAGCACTAAGCAAAACTTTATGTACATATCAAAGAGCACAGTTGAGTGTAGCTTCCCCTTGCATATGATCTAATATATAAGACCAGATTCAAAGTCCCTATATGAGATGAGAAAATCATGACTACTAACCATATCATGACTACCCAATCAAGAAGTCCCTTAATGGAGTTAAAATATTATGAACTTGGGTTCTTCATTGGTGCTTCATTAAAATTCCTGAACACTTAAACTTCTTTGGTACATTTGCATAGTTGTAGAGGTTGCCATGCTTAACTAACTTTCTTCCCCTCCCATATCGTGCTTCAGATGGACAAAAGTTGGATGAATGACCCCGATAGGCTTGTATCACCTGCATACACCGAAGGCGTTAAATATTTCCTCGCACAAGCACGAAACCATGCAAGTGGAAGGGATCGCATCCGGTGTCCATGTCGTGCATGCCTTAACAATCTGTGGCTGCCTATATTTGAGGTGGAAACTCATTTGTTTATGAAAGGGATCAACCCAAATTACACGCAGTGGATATTTCATGGGGAGGAGGATACAACATGGAACATGAGTGATGAAGATATTGATGATGATATCAACCAAGAAGACGATTACATAGATGACATGCAGGATATGTTGGATGACATCCGGGCAGGCACCTTCGATGATGCGCCCCAAGATAGCACTCCTGCGGCAAACAGGCCACTAGAGACGGTAGATTCACCATCTTTCCAGCAACTACTAGAGGATGCCCGACGTCCGTTATTTGATGGGTGTACAAAATTTTTAAAACTGTCATTCGTGGTCAAGTTGTTACACATCAAATCAATCGGTGGGTGGTCAATTAAGTCATTTGACATTCTACTTGATTTGTTGAGGTCTGCCTTTCCTGATGCCCTATTGCCACAATCATATGAGGAGTCAAGGTCGTTGGAGCGCGGTTTGGGCTTCAAATACCACAAAATCCATGCGTGCCCCAACGACTGCATCTTATTTTGGAAGGAAAATGCAGCTCTTAATGAATGCCCTGTATGTAAGGCTTCGAGGTGGATACCAAATACACACGGACAGCGCGCGGTACCTCAAAAAGTGTTGCGTCACTTTCCTTTGAAACCGAGATTGCAGCGTCTCTTCATGTCTGCAAAGATAGCAGGTGATATGCGATGGCACAAAGAGCAACAGACGAAAGAAGATAGTTGTATGAGACATCCGGCCGACTCTGAGTGCTGGAAGAAATTTGATGAAGATCATGGCTGGTTCGCTTCAGATCCTCGCAATGTTAGGCTCGGTCTGGCAAGTGATGGCTTCACTCCATTCAACAACTTGGCTAAACCTCATAGCATTTGGCCAGTGATCCTTGTCCCCTATAACTTGCCGCCGTGGTCATGCATGAAAGACCAATTCTTCATAACATCTCTGATTATTCCTGGCCCAAGGTCACCAGGGAATGAGATTGATGTATACTTGCAGCCGTTGATCGATGAACTGCTTGAATTTTGGGTAGATGGGGTACCTACATATGATGCCTCAACTAAGGAGACGTTTATGTTGCATGCTGCCTTATTGTGGACAATCAACGATTTTCCTGCCTACGGGAATCTGTCTGGCTGGTCAACAAAGGAAAAATTGGCTTGCCCGTCTTGCAATGCAGACACAGACTCCAATTGGTTGAAATATGGCCGAAAACATTGTTACATGAGACATCGTCGTTTCTTACCCCCAGATCACATATGGAGAAGGAGGAAATGGTTGTTCAACGGTAGAGAAGATCATCGCATGCCACCAAGGGAATTTGGTCCTGAAGAGATTCAAAATCAATTGCAGATGATTGGGGATGTTCAGTTTGGCAAATCTCATAGGAAGAAAAAACGCACTGCTGAAGAGCTGAACTGGACAAAGTGTAGCATATTCTTCGTGTTACCTTATTGGTCAACAGTTCGACTTCGGCATAATTTAGATGTTATGCATATTGAGAAGAATATTGCCGACAACATCTTATTCACTTTAATGAGCAGTCCAGGGAAAAGTAAGGATAACATCAATTCAAGGCGTGACTTAGAGCTTTTGGGCTATAGAAAAGAATTACACTTGATATGGCATGGTGATCGTGTAACAATGCCACATGCACAGTACACATTAAACGTCGAGCAAAGGAATAAATTTTGTGTGTGGTTGTCTGATATCAAATTTCCAGATGGGTTCGCTTCCAATATCTCGAACTGTGTATCTCGACGTGACTGCAAAATCTCAGGGTTGAAAAGCCATGACTGTCACGTTTTCCTTCAAAGACTACTCCCTATTGCTGCTGGGGGGTATTTAAGAAGTGACATTGGCTTGGCTTTGACTGAACTTGGTACTTTCTTCAAAGAGTTGTGCGCTCGAACACTCGATGTCAACCGCCTGGCCCAACTCCAAACTGATGTTGTCACCATTCTATGCAAACTGGAGATGATATTCCTTCCTTCCTTTTTCGATGTTATGGTCCACCTAGCTGTCCATTTACCCCGTGAGGCCAGACTTGGGGGTCCAGTACAATATAGGTGGATGTACCCATTTGAGAGGTATCTCGACAAATTCAAGCGGTATGTTAAGAATAAAGCCCGCCCAGAAGGTTCAATAGCCGAGGCTTACATTCACACCGAATGCTTGACATTCTGCTCCATGTATCTCAAAGATATTGAGACGAGGTTTAGTCGACCGGACCGCAACATTGATGCTGACGAAGAGGAAACATTAGATGGGTTCAAAATTTTCAACCAGAAAGTTCGTCCCTTGGGTATGCCTTCGAACGTGCAATTAGAGGATAAACTATTTAGGGCAGCCATCTGGTACGTGCTCAATAATTGTGCGGAGATTGGACCTTATATAGAGTAAGCATTAACGAGTATACTTAAAAATCATCTTTCATTCTATACAATTTGGGATGAACCCAATACCATCTAACTTCAATATGTTGCTTCACCTCGATGCACCAAATGCAGGGAACACTACGAGAAATGTAAGGTTCAACACCCAGATTGCATCGAGCGCACGCACCAAACTGAGTTCCCAACTTGGTTTAAGCAACGTGTAAGTTCTTATCCATTCCTATCTAAGATGTGCTGCTATAGCTTTCATTTTATATGATTTGGATCTAATCGAAAATAAACGTTATGAAATTTGTTTTTTTAAATATATAGATCCAGGAACATCGTACCTCGTATACACTTGATGTGTCCGCTGATCTGTACGCGTTAGCTTGCGGGCCTGACCGTTGGGTTGCAACATATGCTGCTTGCATAATACATGGAAAAAGGTTTCATACGAAACAGCGTGAACTTCGCCGTCGTACACAAAATTCTGGAGTGGTGGTAACTGGTGATGAGGCCACAAATAATTTGGACTTCTATGGAGTTATTAATAATATTGTAGAGTTACGCTACATGGAGTGGCGTCGGGTGTACCTGTTTGAATGCGATTGGTTTGATGTTGGTGATCGAAAACGAGGGGTGTGGGTGGATGACCATATGATTAGTGTCAACATGAACAGGACTTGGTATAAGGATGAACCATTCGTGTTGGCAAGTCAGGCTGATCAATGTTTCTACATAAGAGATTTAAGGGCGAAAGGGAATTGGGGTGTTGTGCAGAACTATGCAAATAGGAATGTATACAACATTCCGCCACGGCCGAGAGTTCTTGAAGTACTTGATGGGGAATCAAGTACTCCTGATGCCGATCAAGAAGATGAGCCATCATATTATTATGAACCAGTGCAGTGTGATAACACAGATCAAGTGGCAACTCAACTGAATAGGCCTGATATACTACCTAGCCATGTAGATGCACGAGAAATCATGGATCCGGTTGGTCAATGCATAGATTCAACAGGCTTTATTAATGATGACATGATCACTTCTGAGTCTGGAAATGCGGCCAGTGAGGGGGAATATTCAGATGAAGAGGACCTATCAACAAATGAGGGGAAACATTCAGATGAGGATGGGCACACAACATCTGATGAGTCTGGCGACCTATAAATATAACCCAGGAACTTCGTTCATTTAAGGTTGAGATATTAGAATTCTTGTTCGAAATTTCCATGTGTATATAGATATCTGACAATATGAGATTGACTTTGAAATTGGTATGTGTATATAGATAGTTCAATATGTGTTTGGGTGAAATATATGTTTTGATTTATTTTCTTACTACCATGAAGAAAATCATTTTACCTGGCTCGAACTACTTATTATGCAAACTCATATTTTCTTATTATGCAAGTAGCAAACAATCTTGAGAGTAGTATTCAAGTTTTACAACATCTATACCTAAATTAAATAGTATCTAACATGTGATTTAATTTGCTTCAGGTTACGTTCAATATTGGGAGGCTGTGTGAACTGGGATGCACTATGCCGTATCAAGGTATATATACGGCCGACTCTCAGTTATTCGTTTATCTATTTAAAGTCTCATAGTGTAAGGGTTAGTCTACCTAAAAGTAACTGAAAATGGTAGATAAATTTGCTTGTTTACGAACCTGTCTGTGCATATTGAGATTATTTTGTATCAATTAGGGCATCAATTTTATCCCACTATGTTATTAACTTGTACTCGTGCAAGTAATCAGCCGGGACCCAGTTCAAGAGGTGGAGGCAGACTTCGAGGTCTTCGAGGTGGAAGGCGTTATATCCCATACTCAGGTCGTCACTGTCGACCACGCAGTGCGAAATTATCTTCATATCATAGCACGGAGGAGTGTAATCAATCCTCCTCGGATGACTCAACACAGCCCCCAAGTCTCCCACCATGCGTTATGCCAACTCACGCGGTACAATATATTCAAGAACCCCAACCAAATACTGCTGGGGAACAATCACCTACTGGAGAACAAACTGGTGCACATTTTTCCAATACTTTAATTTTGAAAGCATTAGCATGTTTGTATGTGTTATTAAGTATGAATATTCCACATTACACTTTAAAATACTAATATATTGTACCTTAAAATACAGCTGCAGATGCCCCAATGGAGACCGAAGGAACGTAAGAACAGAGGAGACGAACTCATGGGCCATCTAGATGCATTTTCTTTGACAAGCTAAGGAAGAACGGGAAAGTGCAGTTGAAGATAAACGATGGTGAGATAACCCCATGTTGTGAACACGCTTCTATGTTCACAACACGAGTATCGTGGATTGTGAAACAATACTGTGACATGAGTTACAAGCGTTGATCGGATGTCCCACCAGCGATTAAAGAGGAGCTCATTGACCGTGTTCGGGTAAGTAAAAAATTTAATTGTCCTTGTTTGGGGTGTTGTTTATGTAGTATAATCATCGCCTAAATAACGAGATGACACATTGATTGTTTGCATGCTGCCTTATGTAGAGTGACTTTGTGTTGGACTGGGATCGCGAAAACCACCGATTGACGGTGACAAAGGCCTTACGTAAGCGCTTCAACTCCTTCCACCATGACTTGCACAAGATTTATGAATCCTATGGAAGCCACGCAGAAGTGTTGGCTAATGGAACTAGTCTGGTGGACCCCATTGTATGGGTGAAGTTGTGTGAAAGGTGGGGCAGAGATGCCTTCAAGGTACAGATAGTCTTTCTTACATACAACCATATAATATGTATATATTTAATATGTCTAAATATTGTGGTGGAAAATCTGTTTGTCTATTATAAGTAATTGTTCCCTATTGTGTATGACAGAAAATTTCAGCTCAAAATCGGGAGAACCGAAACAAGCAGGCCATTAATCACACATCAGGACGTAAAGCATTCGTCCGATTACTTGAGCAAAAGGTATGTCTAAGGGAAAACAATCTTTTCATTTCAATAGAATAGTGAAAATGTATTTTACTTGGAGATTTTAGTGACAATATTACTTTACTATCACTAAAGGTGGTTACTCATAGCTTTTGTTGTTCAAATGTCAAATGGTTCATACACATGACAGCGCAATGAGAATGAGAATTTGGTCGACTTCTACAAAGAGACACGTTGGTCGAAGAAAAAGAATGCATTTGTCACAGATGCTACAGAAAGTACTTATGTGAGTAGTGCAGAAACAGCCGTTGGGATCTATGTTTCTTTCTATACGGTAGTAAAATCATTAATATAGCACTAGCTGATTATTTGTTAATAATCGTTGCTTTCTCAATGTGCAGAAGGAGATGCAAGGTAGGTTGGATGGCCTAGGACCAGAGCAACGTAGTGATGAGGCAGCAGCGACTGTCTTTAGGGAGGTTCTTGGCCATCGACCTGGATATGCACGGGGACTTGGGGAAATGGTCATCCCCGAGTCAAGTAGACAACGTGACAAAGTTCAAATGCAACAATACATGTCTGAGGCTGAAAAGCACAAGAAAGATGCTGAACAATATAAGAAGGATGCTGAGCAATATAAGAAGGATGCTGAAGCTTACAAGAGTCAGCTAGATGAAATGAGAACAGAGATGCGGGAGCTGAGGGAGCATCAGATAGAAAATGACAAAGTGATGCAGTCTTTCTTTAGGGCTTTCCCGTCGTTCACTGAGTCAGTTCGACAGACTCAGTGTAACGATTCCCCCGGCCCATAAGGGGCTTCTCATAAAAGGGCACATTTTTTGGGTGGTTTTTTGTGACACTGGGGAGGCATGAGGAGTCAAGGATGTCGACGTGTTTTCCATTTGGGTGGTTTTTGTACTTACTCTATACGACACTGGGCTATATGATATAAATATATATATAGTATTATATATATTTATATAAATCTTGGATCTATGTCTACACCGGGGATCTCTTGGATCTCTCATGGTCTGCAAATGAGGTTAGTATCATTTGGAGTTATCCACCATAAAATGTACTTGTACAAGTGAAGTGTTAAATATATTTCTAGCAACTTTGTTTCCCAAACCCGATGAATAATTCATTGATGGTTTTATACATAATTCCTTTTTTTTTTTTTGTTAATTTGAATCACAGAAGGCTGACATTCTGAGAAGCTTCCTTGAGATGAAGGATCTTGGAATTACTTGTGTTGGAAGAGAAGCTTAAGGCTAGAGAGAGAGTAAGTTTCGACACCTTTTCCCTGCTCTGTAAAAGTTTACTTACAACTTGTGTTTTATTTTTTTCCCGTGTAAAATGACATTGATCCTCTACAGTTAATCATTTGGTTCTTAACTAGCTTTGTCGCTTTGGAAATTCTAGTAAATATGACTACTTTTGCACTGATCTCTCTCTCTCTCTCTCTCTCTCTCTCTCATTGAGCTGACCATTTGTGTAATAACATAATGGAATCTGTATAGCTTAAAAGGCTTTGAGGGTTGGACCATATTGTGGTGTATTGATGCTATGGTTTGGGTGTATAGAGAATTATTGGATTATAATAAAATTGATTGGAATAGCAATCATGGTAATCTATAATTTTATGTACAATTTGTTATGGTTTGCTAAGTAGGAGTGTTACTGTGACGGCTATTGTAAGGCGTTGCAATTTCCCTTTAATATTTCTCACATTAATGCATATTCTACTATTTTTCATTTTTAAGAGGAAGGGGGTGCCATTGGGCCTCTTCCTTGACAAATTATCATCTAGTTTCTCATTAAACTTCAGTTGTCATGTGTAGCAGTGGCTTTCCTTGTTATGTCAAAAGCTTCAAAGGGGATGGTTGCTAGAGCTGAACACCATGCAGGTATTAATATGTACTTTGGTTTCTATACACAACAAGTAATGGAGCTTTTATCGTCTGATGATGATTTTCTCCCTTCTGCTTCCCAAACATCCAACTATTTTGGAAGAAAATGTGAGGAGGTCGTAGGGAATGGATCAGTTGAGCCTATGAAGTATACTACCGCTCTTTATTTAGCAACAGCAACAGAGCTGGACTTTCAGATTTCAAAAAAGAAAGATTGGAGGCATTGCTGCAGCAGGGCACGATTGTTCTTTCAGATGGAATTTGATGAGGTATGTTGGGTTCTACTTCCTTTCTTGTAGTGATATATTATTGTGTTCTGCATGCTTAGCATCGGATGCAGAAAGTTGGGCTGGAAAACTACTGCAAATGTTGAATCGACGTGATGAATTTAGCTTTTGTTGATTGATATTTGATTTTAGTTTTTTCAGTTAATTTTAAGATTTTTGTTGTAATGCTCAGTTCTAAAAGTTTCCTTCAGCTTTATCTATCATATAATAAAGAGCGGTAGTATTAGCTAGATTTTCCATAGATTTTCTGGTTTAAGTTGTTTTTCTTTCTAGGTCTATTGACCTTGTTATGGTACGTATGTGAGTGTTGAGTTGCACAATTTTAAAATAAAAGGGTTGATACATGATCAGGTCCCTTCTATATACTTGAACTTTTAGGCTTAAGTAGGTGTCTGCACATGTATCTTTTCCTTCACATGTTTTGAGGTGTCAAACATGTTTGAGGTGTCAAACATAAGTCTGGAGTGGATAGTGGATACTCCACTCATTTTGTCGAACATATTGATAAAAGCTATCTTCTACCTGCTTCTCGAGCAGGTCTTATCCAACATCATACTACTTATTTTGAAAAATTGATAGGCGTAATGCTCATGATTTTTTATATATTCTTACCATTTGTACAGATGGACAATAGAGGAACTGCTCGACGTGGGCTTAATGAATGCTCTTTAAAATACAACGCTGGCCAGATTGATGCTGATGATCAGCTGACTGGAGCCGCACCCCACATTTAAACGAGGGCTTGCTAAAGTTGGCCATATTGGGTTGTATGGGTGGAGTTATGGTGGATATCTTTCAACTATGACCTTGGCCAGGTTTCCTAATGTCTTCTGTTGTGCTGTGTCTGGTGCCCATGTAACGGCCTGATTGATCAAGTGTAATTCTTCCTGCAACCAATGATTTGGTATTAATCCTTTGGATGATTGCGATGCTTATTTATTATTAAGGATAAAAGCTCAGTTTGTATATGAGAATACATTAATACACCACCCCATTGTAATACATATGAGTTTGGATTTTGTTGATGGGCTTGGATGGAACTTTATGTATTTATTTTGCATGTTATATTGATTAGCAACTTGAATGAATGAGTTTGGATTATGAATGGTGCATTTAGGAACAACTAAAAACCAGGCTTAGAAAGAAAATAAAGCCCAGGAAATTTAAACATGAATCCAGGTTTAGCGGCGAATTAAGTGCGTTTAGCGGCGAGTTAAGTGCATTTAGCGGCGAATTTTTACTCGCCGCTATAAACTGACACTTAAATCTCCTAAACCAGCGATGTAAAAATCGCTACTAAATATCAATAGCGGCGACTAAATATTCGCCGCAAATAAATTTATATACCAGAATGTATTTGCCAGCGATCTTGGAAACTCGCTGCCTCTAAATATATGGCGGCGATATATTAAATCGTCGCCATATATTACCGATTTGAAAACTAATTCGCAGCGAGTGAAACCTCGCCGTATAATAGTATTTAGCAGCGAATATTATATCGCTGTGAAATACTATGAATAATATAGTAAATATAAAAAATCGCCGCTTATTAATAAAACCAGCGATAATTAATCGCTGCTATATGGTAATATACGGCGATTTTCTCATTGCGGCGATTTTGTGGAGTGGCTGGCAAATATATTTGGCAGCGAGAAAATCATTTTTAGCGGCGAATAGTAAACGCTGCTAATAATCTATCGCAGCGTTTAACGACAGAATCCTATATTGAATTAGCGGCAATTAATTTGTAATCAGCAGCGAAAAAAAATTCGCCGGGATATTAATATATGGCAGCGAGTTTTGGTTTCCGTTGCAATAGATCTAAAGTGGGACGTTAATACCGGCGATTTGCCAGCGATTTAAAAATTGTTGGGATATATATATGCCAGCGATTTAAAAATCGCTGGGATATATATATGCCAGCGATTTGTTGTGTATAGCCAACGATACATAATCGCTGGCAAAATTGTTGAACCTTGTAGTGACTGTTGAAGACCGATTGCATTTATAAAATGTGAAATATTTGCTTTAGAGACTTCACATATGTTTTAGCAGCTTATTCAACATTGAGTGATCGATTTTTACATTTTTTTATGGGAAATTGACTTCATTCATTCATCGGAGAAAAGTTATATCTATGACCGGATACGTACAGGAAAATTTTCAGATCACAAGCCAACTACTGTATTTGGAGCTCCATTAATACACAAATTCTTTTGTGATTGGTATGATCTTAACTAATGTTGTAGCTCTCTACAGACAAATCGTCTAAGAGATAGCACTCATACCCCACCCTTCATAGGAGAAAAGGACTTAACCTCTATGGACAAAACGTCTAAGAGATGATTGAGTGATGTTTAATCCATATTTTAGAACATTTATACGTACCCTTGATGTTATATTTGTTATATTAAAGCTTTCGAAACTCATTAGCAAAGATCAACATTTGATGGCACTCTTTTTGGCCATTTCATTCCACTTCAGTATACGTACAAGCAATTCACGGCTTATCTTATAAACAATAGTAAATGATTTGTGCAAATTTAAGGCGTACAAGTCCTTTGAAAGAAAAGATCGGATTCGCCCAAAAAAATTATTTTTTAATGATAGTTTTAGGGTACGTTTGGTTACAAAATATCTCTCAACTCATCTCAACTCATCATTACAACTTTTTCAAATTCTAACACAATATATAATAAACAATTCAACTTTTTCAAATTCCAAATAATAATAATATTAAAAAATAATATTCTAACAATATTTTATCATTTCAACTCAATTCAACTCAACTCACTTCAACATCCAAACGCAACCTTAGTTTTCTCAAATTATTCGTACAAAATTTACATTACATTACTTAGGAAAAATAGAGAAAAGTTAGCTCTACAATCTTTCCACAATCAGCTACTACCCCTATCCTAAAATTCAGCAAGTGGTGGTTCATTATTGTTAAAAATACTAGATCAGAATATGTAATGGGAAGCGATATTATCTCGTTGGTAAATCGTAGATCTAGTGCAGTTGTTTCACAGATTCTTCAGCGTCGTTGTTCATCCACGATCTTCACATCGATGGTGGAGTGTGCTACGTGGTAATACCAGAGCAATACTCACAAATTCAACAGCCTAGATGCCAAGACTAGAGAGACCTATTTGAGAGAGATCGTTTCTTATGCAAGTGTCATCCAAAGGAAGGAGGGGTTATTCTAAGCATAACCCCCGGCTAGCCATTAAGCATAGGGATCATTTGAGAAAAAAATAGGATCCACTCTAAAAAAGTATATATATATATATATATATATATATATATATATATATATACACACACACACACACACTACGTAGGAAGAATTGCCTAGTTGGGTGAAACACTTTTTTTTACAAAAATAATATGGTTTAAAAAAATGATTAATAAATAATTTAATGAATGAAAACAAAAAATAAATTTTAGCAAATATAGAACGTCATCATTTATCTTTTCTTTGATGTCTCGATTTAATTCAATGGCAACTTCTTTTTAAAAAAGTGATCAAGGATAAATTGACACAACATATTTTATATATGCGGGTGGGTGTTTAACAATAACGATTCTAGATGATCAATAATATCCTTTCGAGTTATATGTTTATCTTAATTGGTAGTGACAATGCTGACAAATATTGGGGCCTTCCAACACATCGGTCATCCTTGAGTGGAAAGTAAAGGTAAAATAAAAATAGGAAAGAGAAAGTGATAGGCTTTTGATGATAGACTATAGTGCACTTCGTGTTGCTCTCCAGTCCTCTCTATAAATCACAACACGGTCAATTGCTATCTTTCGCTCAAATGCCAGACGCTTTCCCTCGTCCTCCGACTTTGCCTCAACAGTGATGATTATGTAATAACGATTTATTCAACATACAGTTGTTGGATTCCACATACAGCTATTGTGCACAATGTTAGAATAAAATAACTATATCGTCCACATGAATTAAAGAAAGGGAATTGTTAGACCGGTCCTGAGAGTTTTGTCCATAAGTGCATTTTATTTTATTTTTTTTTTTGTATGTTTTTTTTTTTTTTTGTCTTTTTTATATCATTTTAAATTTTTAAAAAAAATTACAAACTCATTAAAAAAAATTAACTACTAAAAAAAGTAATAGCGCCTTTATCTTACAAAATATTAAAATTCTGAGAAACGCTTTGGACTAGCCCAGTTGTTGTTGGAGGAAAAACAGCCCACCTATTAGAATGTGACACATAAGATTATAAAGGTTCTTTACAATAGAAGAAAAACAGATGATTATTTCCCTTTCCCTTCCCTCCCCCTTCCCCTCCCTTGTTCCAGCACTATACCGAAATTTATTTATTTTTTCCCAGGAATTACTCTTGCTTAACTCCTTCCTGTTACTTATCAAAACAATAATGTGTTAGAAAATGTAAATAGAAATTGAGGACACTAACTGTTTACAAAAATGTTAGACATGATTTTTTGAAGAATTGCATACTAAGGAACGTTCCAGAATGTCGACAGTGTAGCAAATTCATGCCCTATTTCTACCTTGATTCAGCCAATATCTTTCAAAAATCAAAACATGAAAGTTGTAGATATTTTTCTTGGTGTTCCATAGCATCTTGAATCATCTTAACCTGAGCTTGGATGAGAGAGTTATGCCCAGATTATGAAGCGATGTCGAAAGTGTCCAAAATCGCCTAATTTGGGTTCTTTGCCCAATTGTGCCAATTCTTTGCCATCGGGGATGAGTGAGGTGCTGTCGAATTCGGGTTGTAATGGAGAAGGTGCCATCGCGTTTGGGTTGGGATGGAGTGGGTGCCTTCGGGTGGTGGGTTCGAATAGGAAGAAGAGAAGGAATAAAGGGGAATTGGATGGGCTGTTTGGGTTTAGTGGGATGCTTGGTAATTTTCCAAACCAAGCTGACGTGTCACATTCTAATTGGTGGGATGATTTTCTGAAATGAGCAAATGGGTTGTTGCCTAGGTTTTATCTAAAATTTTCATTATGATGGTAAATCAGATATAGGTCAGGCACCTTAATCTAGGTCAGGTAAAACAGATCGATCATGGTAATCAAAGTCAAGTTATCATGGGAAGAGTAAAATGTCCACTTTATTATTAATAATAATTTTCTGGCTCATGAGCATACATGAGAAAGACAACCAATGTGCGGCGAGCTATAAGATAATGTTTTGATGGTTTTGAAGCCCCCCACTCCAAGATTTCACAAGTATTAGTTTAATAACTTAGTTGCCTTATGTATTAATATCAAAAGAAAGAGAGATATCAAAATATTGATTAATAAATGGAGTACAATGAATTTACTAATTCAGTGGCCGTATGTATTAATATTGATGGAGAAAGACAAAGACA
This sequence comes from Juglans microcarpa x Juglans regia, assembly GCF_004785595.1. Taxonomy (NCBI): domain Eukaryota; kingdom Viridiplantae; phylum Streptophyta; class Magnoliopsida; order Fagales; family Juglandaceae; genus Juglans; species Juglans microcarpa x Juglans regia. The sequence goes on from NC_054604.1 coordinate 8,446,697, forward strand.
AAGCTTCTATTAAGTGGTCCATTTAATGGGGTACATAATGCATGTAAAAAGAAGGGAAAAAAAAAACCATGAAAAAACTTACCTTTGCAATGATTTAAATGATGGGGCCGCATTCCTTTTTCTATGAGTGATCATGAGTGTAAACAATAAAGTCCACGGGTTGCAAAGATATGTATCTTCATTTTCATAAGATTTTATGAATATGACTAATATGATTATAAAAGACAAAGCATGGCATTTCTTATGGCTAATATGACTAATATAATCCGGCAACTTGAGGCTATAAAGCTTTTGTCAGGATACGGACAGAACTCAAAGCGCCTACCACACTATTGAACAAAAAAATTCCACAACCTGATAAATGCTACAAAATCTGGAGCTGCCTAGATTTACCCTTTTGTTTTCTTGTTATTATTGCTTAGATCATGAGCCCCATTTTAAAAAGTGAAAAATAAATAAATATATATTTATCTGAAATAAATCACTAAATATAAAAATAATAATAATAAAAATAAAATTTGTTGAGATCGAATTAATACCCAACTCTAGGTGAGAGTATCATTTTTCATTTCATAATACATACTTTTTCTATTTAATTATAATAGTACATAAAAAGGTAGTCATTATAACTATATAGCTGCTTAATTGCTTTTGAGCACGTTGGATACCACACAAGCTGTCAGGTTTGGTTATCATTTCAATGTTTTGGCAAATCTTCTATCCATTCAAGAACATCTTTGGCCAACTTGAATGATCATGGTCATGCTCCTTGTATAAAAATGGATATGTCAAAACTACTTTTCTTCATAATTAATTTTAAAATGATGACCCTTTTTCTCTTTAGCTATGCCTAACCTTTTATGAGTGAAGTGTAAGCTTTTGGTCCCAATTAGCCTTTTAATGATGTCTATCAAGCGATTTAATTAAAAAAATTGACATATGTATCCAACAAAAAACAAATATACAATATTTAACATATAAGCAGACAATTACTCAATTACTTTGGCTCTGAGTGATTTTCTGAAGTAATTATATTCCTATTTTTTGCCACCAGATATTTGATAAAGAGAGATTATTTTAAATGTATTTTCTTTAAAAGAAAAATGATATTTTCATAAACATCGTACATTCTATTTAGAAAAAGTAAGCAAATTAAAATATATAATAAAGATGCTTTCATTGCATTGAGAAAGATAATGACCAAGGATTAAAGTTGTTGTAAGGGCTGATTGACGAGCATTAAAGTTTTTCTAAGGGGATAACATTTATCTCACTCCTAGCAAACTTATTTGACCAAATCAATCTGCTACAGTACCATATTTTATGTCAAGACGACTATAAAGCTTTGCTCCATGATTCCGATTAATGATGTTGGAGTCTTCGGAGGCGCACGATCGTGATTATATCCCACGACCTCTAATTGCATTGTTTCTTTGATAATTTCAATGGCAGCGACCGATTGAACCAGCCTAGAAATCCCTTTGAGGAACCAAAGGATGCGCATTATGGCCGGGATCATGATGCGTCTATCTGGGTCGGGGATGAGGAGCTTGGAGATCAATCGCTTCGACTAGCATGAAAACCAAAGGGGGAACTTGAACTGGGATTTGAAGACTTTGCTATACATTTTCATCAGATTCTCGTCCTAAAACGAAAAAAAACCATTTCAGAAAAATCTACACTTTGTAAAACGAAAACCCAAAGCACACAGACCGATATAATTTTCATTATAAAGAAAGAATAATAAAAAAATGAGCAAACCAAAAATTACGAAACAGATGGAGGGTTAAGAAACAAAAGAGCGACAAACCCATGGGTTGAGGAGGAGAGAGACGAGATCTCTCTGTGGCAATCTCGTGCTCACGATTTTGAAGACCTTTGGAACTGTTTCTTTGATCTATATGAACTCTGCTTCTGTTGTTTCCATTTTGGTGAGTAGTTCACGTTTCGGCCATTTACGCATAGGAGAAAAGGGCGTTGGGGGCTAGATCTCACAGTGCATCTTGCTATGTGGGTGATGGCGACACTTTCATGGTGGTCTGAGCCAGAATAGAAGGCTAGATCTGCTCCAAACGGTGATTGGTAGGTCGATGGGTCTTCCTTACGGTGAGTGCGCGACGCTGTTGAAGAACCACATAGCCACCCTATCAACAAAAGATCTATAGGAACAAAAAATAAATAAAGAACAACAACAAAACAAGGGGGGAAAAAAAAAGAAATACAATGAGATCTGTTCATATCTATAGGAAATGAACAAGATCTCTCTATTTCCCTACTGATTCGTGATGGAAAAATAGACAGAGATAGGCGAAGAGCAACTGTGAACATGCAAACGAGAGAGAGTCGTAGTCGGGAGCAATGCGCGCGTGCGTGCACACACAGAGATAGAGAGAGAGCAAAGCTTAAGAAATAAACAAAGCAAATGGGCCAAAATGTAAACATGCAAACAGAAGAAAGCAAAACTGATGGATAAAAAAGGAAAACAACTAAAACATGACGACAAAACTGGAACAAATAAAATGGTCGAAATTTTACTGTAGACTTTTGAATCCTAACCAACGAGTTCTTCATAGCCGATTTGCAAATGTTTTTGTGAAGACTATAGAGAAAAGAACCTACAAAAAAATTACAATCCTCAAACCAAGATCAAAACAGGAAAAAAAAAACCTACAATCCTCAAACGAGCCTCAAAGACATGAAAAAAAAAAAAAAAAAAAAAGGAGAGAGGTAGCGTGGTTTAGTAAAAGAGAGAAAAATGAGGGAGAGAAAGCTAGAGAGAGATTTGGAAGATGGGGTGTTAAGAGAGATAAAGTTTTGTGAGAAAATGGTGAGGGAAGGAAAGAATAAAGCAAATCTGATGGATAAAAGACAAATCGATAAAAGTAAAGAATTAGAGAGACAAAAAAGGAAAACAAATAACAGAAAATAAATGAAATTGACGGAAAAACAAGACAAATGGACAAAAAAATAACAAAAATCGTTATTGCCGTTATATAGCCACTTATATAATCGAGATATATATATATATATATATATATTATATATTACATGGATCCTACCTTTTTCTTAAAGGTCCTGTGGTTCTCCGCACCTTACCCTCCCTACAAATCATTTTTTATTAAGAAAAATGATATAAAAACAACTATACTACTTTACTACTTAGTATAAAAAAAATTATTATTTTATTCACTTTGAGCTGTTATAAGTACAAAAATTTTGAATTAAATAAGAATATTTTAATATGTAATAATAATTGAATTGTAATATAGTTTGTGGTATATCATTTTCATTTTATTAAACTATTGCATATTACAATGTAAAAGGACACTTCCGAAGTACCAAATATATATGAATATATTATAAAATTAAATTTATAAATTAATATAATTTGATACGTAATATTAGATAGAGGACAAGACCAAGGGAGCTTTGTCCCCCCACCCAACCCCAAGGCTTGACAAAAAGAAATATATATATATATATATATATTAGAGTAGTGCTAGAGAGCATTCACTGTAGTGATGCACACAATGTATACACTACGTGGATGCCTCTTATCCACTTGTTTTTTTTTCCTTCAAATGCAGACGGCTTCTCTCTCTCTCTCATCCCTCTCTCATCAGCGTTTCTCTTTCTCCTGTCTCTCTCTCATCCCTCATCGTCTCTCTTTCATCTTAGTTCTCTCTCTCATTACTCTCTCTCTCATCCCTCATCGTCTCTCTCTCATCTCAGTTCTCTCTCTCACCGACTCTCTCTCTCTCTCTCCTCGACTCTCTCTCTCTTATCTCTGCCTCTCTCTCATCGTCTCTCCCTCGTCGTCCTCTCTCTCATCTCTACTCTCTCTCTCTCTCTCTCTCTCATCTCGGTCTCTCTCTCTCTCATTTCCGCTCTCTCTCATCCATCTATAATTTTAAATTTAAGAAATGTGTAGTATAGATTTTGCCACATAATGTGTACAAAAATGGCTGCTATAAATAGTAACTTCTCCCAATAATATTTCATAAATATATATTATAACCTTGTCTAAGTTGTATATCTCCTTTAGTTCTTTATACTTTTGTTCTTGTTCTTGTCCACAATTCATAGTTGACACTGGCCAATGCTCTTAAATGGCGAGTCGGGTGCCTTGTATCAGCAGTTTTTTTAATAGATATTTCCTTTATATCATCAAATTAGAATTTGGTCTAATTTAATATTATATGATAAATATATTTTGTTTTCCTGTTTTATTTCAAGAAATTAAATTACAATATAATATTTACATTACGTTATTTCTTTTTTAAAGTTTATATTTATCTGAGTGAAACATATTTAACAAAAAAATCCCACATTTATTAGATATTTGGCTATATAGTATGCAACTACGATACTTAAAAACTTTTAAACATATGACATTACTGCTATACATTATTAATTAGCAAAATACAAAACTTAGTTCATAGTTCAACATCTTCTCTTAATTGTAACATATGAACAGTTTAGACGTAAAATTACTAACATTAATGGAAGAATACAAGTTTGAAATATTTTTTTTTTCTTATATTTTACTCTTTTTTTTTTATCAATTTGTTAAAGGTATTCCTAAAAATTTCAATTCTACTATTTATTATAAACCTAAAAGTACACCGTCCCTCGAAATTTATAATCCTAACTTCTCCTTAATTAGATCTATTTTATAATAAAAATAATTTTATACTCGAAACACTCAAATTCAGTTTTAAAATTTGAGATATTTCATTCTCAAGCCAATTTCTAAAACACACAATTTACATTATTTAAATGGTAACATTTGATTTGTATGATTGAAATTTTATAATTTATTTTTCAAATTAAATTATGTCATGTAAATATTTTATTGAGTATACTCTATGCTGAAAATGGAATTTTTTTTAAAATTTACTTTTGCAAGTCTCTTTTTCAAATGACTCTAACCCACAAATTGCATAAGAGTTATTCTATTTTTAAGTAGCGGGTAAAGTATACTATTTATATTATTTAAATAATAAAATTATTCGAATTTTAAAATTTATTTTTAAAATAGTGTATTTACTAACTTCTTATAAATTTCTATTTGTATACCGAGCTCGCTTAAGGGAATTGAGTCGTCAATTGCATAGCTAGCACATCAATGGCGGAGCCACCTGAAACCGCACCAATGGAAGCCCTCGAGTCGCCAACTCCTCCTCCTTCTTATTCCTCTTCTTATCCGAAGCCTCAACCGATCCCTAGTTCTAGCCCTTCACCGCCGCCTTCATCGATGAGCAGGCTATGGAGGCCAGCCGCCCAGCGAAACCTCCGAAACCAGTGGTCAAAACTGGCTTCTCATAGGCAGCAATGGGCTTCTTCTTCCTCTAGTGGAAAGTCCCACGCCAACTCTCTCGTCAACGCCCATCTTTCTCAGAGGTATTGTACATTTTGTCCTCTGTTTGTTGTTTATATTTGTAATTTCATTAGGTTTTTTTTTTTTTTTCCTGTTGGGTCGTGGGGTTTGGATGTTATGCTCTGCTTTGTTGCTGACATAAAATTTAGGATGTTGTTTGTCCATACATTTTTTTGTGTTTTGGATCGGTTATTAGGTCTGCAAGTTGTGCTCTGCTTGGTTTCTGAATCCTAAGTGATATGAGAAAAAATTAACTTATTTTTTGTCGGCTTGGATCATGAGTATTCATTTTTTTGGTATCCTAAAAAAGGAGAAGCTTCATTTAACTGTAACCGGTATTGATTTAGCTTCAAAAAAATTAATGTGGACTTTGGACTCTACGTTTCATTTTGTTGTGGGCTGACTTTGATATAAAGCCATGGCTATGGTTGAAGCTTTGCTTTGTATATCAGTGAGGTTCTTATTATTGTGATTTACTTGAGTCCTGAAAATTCGGTTTCCTATGGGTCAATAATTGATTCAGATACATGCCTTCGTTGGAGCTAGGTGTTCTAAACGATATGCCAGATATAAGAAAGAAAGCCTGTCGGAAATTGTGCAAGCAGCAGGTAATTGTTATCTATGCATGTGGTTGTGCTTGATACTGTGCAAACAGATATGTTCTCTTTGAACATCAACCAGTTTTTTGGTTTTTTACATAGGTCAAATTAAGAATAGGGTTTCATAATAAAATCACAAGAGGAAAGCAGCTGGGCCTATTTACTTGATCGATAAAATCTTATTTTACCTATCAAAATAAAATCACAAGAGGACCTTTGGTCCATGCAGACAAGAGCTTCTTGTAATTACTTTCATGATTATGGTGTATTCAAATCTTCAATACAGTACTTTTTAATCTGGTTTCCTTGCTCTAGCACTAATCTACTGAATTTTGTCTCAGGAACTTTACCGGATCAAACTTTTATCATCATACAAGGACATGGTACGTATGCTTAATAATTTCGTATGGTTATTGCCAAATGCATGGTCTGGTTTTTCTCCTCTTTAGTGTTTGGTATTTTCAAATTCTTTTCACTGCATCTTTTTAATATTAATTAATGTAGCCATACATGTTACAGTTGTGCAAATATATCCTATTTCTAAGTCAACTTTAACAGGAAATAATCATATGGTGCAGCCCTCATTTTAGAATACCATATTTGATCATCTAAGTACTTGTAAATATTTTTTTTTTTTCCATCCATTTGGGCTTACTTATAAAAAAAAATATATATTATCTGTTTGTCCATCTAAGAATCTACTATCTAGCAAAATATTTGAGTGGGATTCTCTTTTGTGTTGTCAAAATCTTGGAAAATATCAGAAATTTGATTGACTTTGGTGTTTGCCTGGTTCAACACCTAATTCAAAGCCAATGTTTCTACTCTAGCCTGAAACCTGACAATGTGGTCAATTCTTTTTTGTTTCTATAAAATGAATTGAAAGGTATCATTTGATCTTTTTATTTTGATTTGCTAGAATCTTGTTATAGAAAAATTATCAAGAACTAATGAAGAAAAATAAGATACGTTTGCTATTTTTTTCTGAATCATGTCAAATGAACATCTTTTGGTCTTGAGAAAGATTGTAGTGTTTCAAGCAATCCTTAGTAAGTATCTTTTTATCATCTGCTTTTGATATTAATTGATACATTTTTTTATAAGTGATACAAATAAGTCAGTAGCTGTATCTGTTCTCTTTGTTTTGATAAGCGATCTTCAGGTGGCTGCTGTTACCCAAATGGTCAATGCCTGTAGATCCATGAGATGTTATCAAACCGGGACAAGCAATAGTACACTTGTACAATTTTCTAATTCTTCTGGAGATCAGAATGACACTGGAGATGGTGGTGGAGTCTCTGTCTTTGTATTTTTGTCAATCTCTTCTCACGGTGTGTATCTGAAACTCTTTCTTTTTTTCATCGGTATATGTATCTGCAACTCTTTTTACTGCATCCTGTTCTTTTTCATATTAGTGATGAGCTTTCTTTTTTTTCATTTTTTGACAGCATAAAATTACATCATCCCTGACTTATCTTTTGACTTTTTTGCTAATTAGTTGTCCTATTACATCATTTTTTTTCATGAAAGTCTGAAACAAACCACTGAACTAGTTTAAAAAACTTGGCCAACCCAGGAAGACGAGTGATGTCAGAACTTTTTAGTTAATGAAAAGGAAAGAAAATGGCAATGTCTAAACAATAAATGGAGCATTTTTACAGAAATTTCTGGAATTTTTATGGTGAGGAGCTCATTGGATAATTTCCTGCCTTTTGTTTTGCCCTCTGTTGCTGGTGTGTTCTCCTGTATACTGTAGTCTACTAGGTTTTTTTTTTCCCTATTGTTCTCAATAAATTTATTTGCTTATTTAAGCAGTAAATTCTAAATTGTTTGGTTTAAGTTTAAATCCCTCTGCATAATACTAGTTTCATTTTCTGTGATGATTCTTATACTCAAACAATGTCAGAGAAACTGGCAGAGGAGCTTGTTCGGATGTTTATAATGGAACTAAATGTGAAGGTAAATTGCAGTTTCCTTTGGCTATTAGGAAATTCTGATTTAATTTGAACTTGTTCAGGACCATTTTTTTCTTGATTCATGACCGGTATCGTGTGGTTGGGCCAGCGGTTGCTAGTACTGGAGTTACTGTCCATTAGTTGTGAAGTTCCACAAGACATTGGGTTGCATTGGGGGGATCAGCTTTATCAAGGAGAATTTGATAATTTGAGTACGTTGAACTTGTTGTCTGAAGAAACTTGTGAGCCAGTCCCACCAAAATTGATGGATCGGAAATCTGACACACCTGCTGTACAATGTAAAAACCAGCCAAATCCAGAGGTTCTGCAGGTACTTATTGATCATTTAAAAAACACTCAATAGGCTATATAAATACATGTGTGATTGCACACCTGCACTCCGACTTTACAGTTGATTAATGGTGGATTAAGTCTAGGACCCAATTCTTCCACATTTTCTTTGTAGTCAACATAAGAGTAATGCATGGTATGTTATAAAGAGTCCAATTTGCTGTCAAATAAATCAAAGATATCTTAGTCAGAACGCGAGGTGATGCTAAATGGGGGAGAGATCTTATAGTTCTCAAGTTACTCATGGGCCATGTAGATAGGATTTCCATCATGAACAAAGTGTTTACCCCATATCCTGGCAATTTATGAGAGCATTTTCTCTTAAATCTTTGGTCCTGAAAATATTGGAATGCAAAGTGTTGTAGTAAATGACTAGTTGCCAACTTTTAGAAAAAAATGAGCTGTACTGAATTCCCTAGGCTGTAGTCCTTTCAATTCAAACAAAACATTGAGCCTTTCTTTTCGGCGCTTTACTGAATTCCTTGACTTGTATTGCAGGTTTATCTTACAACATGGCTTGCAGAGGTCAACATAAATGCTCATAGGTAGAGTACTCAATAACTCAAGCTCATTTTAATCTTTTTTTCTTTTCTTTTCATCCCAGCTGTATGTGGGGAAGAGAAAAATATAAAGAACGGGAAGCATGACTCTTGCTTGAATGTGCGACTGCACAGCACCAATTGCCCCAAAGTGAGTTGGCAGGAAGGCGAGAGAGCAGAAACATATTCAAATTGTTGAAGACTAAAATAGGATGTCTGTTTCCAAATTGTTGATGATAGAACCATATTCACCCATGGAATATGTGTTGATAGATACGTTTCTAAGCTATCTTTCCTAAAACATAACATAGAATCACTTTCCACAAAAGTTACCTTCAATTTTGTTTCTTCACAGGATAGACGAAATATTTTCTCTAATTGGGGAGGAAATGCATGTCAGCCTCACATAAGCTACTCTTGGAAGAAGAATCACTGGGTTTAACTTGCCACTTCCTCAGATCATGAAAGATGTTTAACATTCAAGGCACATTGACAGAACACTAGCATCTAGCAGTACATGAAAAGCTTGACTTTTGCTAGAGCGCCGCCAAAAGATTGAAGAACCGTCCAACCATAGAGTTGTATCCACGTTGATGATTTTTTCGTCAGCAATGTATCACTGTTGCCGTCCCAACAGAAGTTTGGTTTGTAATAAAACCAAGCCTGCTTTACATGCGCACAAGGCAAATGAGGCCGAAACAGTTGCCCTTAGTTATGTGTAAAGGAGCTTGCCCTTAGTTTGGAGCAAGCTCTTTACAATTTTGTTTATTTGGCATTCACAATGCCCAAAATTGATGCATCATTGATTTCCTGTCCTCCCTTGCCATTGGCTACCATCTACAAAGTATGTTTACTGCAGTCTAGGGTTGAAAAAAAAAGACCGGTGAATTGGGAAACCGAACCGGTGGGTTTGATCCGGTATCAAGTTTAGTTTGGTCCCGTATCGGTTTCATTTTTCTAACCGATCAAAATCGGTTTGGTTCTGATTTTTCTTTTTCTAATACCGGACCAGACCAGTTCATATATATATATTTTTTAATTTTTTATATTGTATAAAATAATTTTATATGATTTTTTATATCATATCATAATTGATAATCATCCACGCATTGCATTATATATATATATATATATATATATATATATATATATTAATTATGTGCTCACGTAAAATACTAGATTCAGGCTAGGTAATAATGTTGATGTGTAAGCTGCTACAAAATTCGAAAACAAAATATAATTAACATGGCAGATGAAATTATATGAGCATCATTAAAAACAGCATTCATTTGTAGTAGTGGCCGAGAAGGATTTCGACAATTGATAGGACATGTAGTCTTCACAAAAATGGCTTATTATGTAGAGGAGATTGTATAAAGTAAAAGCTCCTTTTTTCATTTCTTTTTTCTATTTTTTTTTTAATTTCAAACTCTTGAGTGATGTTTTTATAAGGTTATGAATGATGTACAACAAGTAAACACAAGTCGTGTTTGAATAAAATTAGATCATACTCCACTCCTAAAGTCTAACCACGTATGTACAAATTTAATTTGTTTATACACCTTATAAATCCAATAGTTTCCAAGGGATTTTCTAGATATTAATGGGTCATAGAAAACATGCTTCAGTACTATTGGTGCTCATTTTTCAAATCAATGGACATCTTTCTCACGTCCACTACCTGCTTAATTAATCAGTGCACGACCTTTCAAATTTAATGACTTGACCATCAACTTACGTCATAACTTTTCTTTCATTTTGGATTAGATCGATAATCTCAATCCACATTATTAAAGTAGGTCCTCTCGATCGTAGAGTTTTTTTCTGCAATCATCTACCAAGCGTGTCTGATATTTATAAATTGAGCACGAACAATACAATATATTTATACGAGTTGGCAACAATATTATGTACTCTGAAAACATATAATTAATTTTCTATATTATTAAAAAATAATTTTTCGATAAACGTCTTAGTTTTTGGAATATCTTCTTACTTTTTTGTCAATGAAAAAAAAATTATATTTTTCTTTTAAACAAGAATCAAAGCAGTCTCAATCTTCTTTTTTCACCCTAATATATACGCAACGTTAAAATCGGGCAGTGTAAATATTGCAAGTGGTAGACCGCATAATCAACGTCCCATGGAAGATGGGCTCGACCACTATATATATAGAAGACAAGCCCCTTGACATTGAAAGAGATAATAACGACTAATGAGTCTCCATCTGATCACTTTTTATATTATATATAATTTTTATATTATTATTATATATATTATATGCTATATTTCTAATTAATATAACATAAGATTCTAATCTTATCATTCAAGTCTATTAATCTTATAACATAAAATTAATATACTAGTATAATTAGACACTAATTATACTATTTTAATCTTATTATTCAAGTTTATTAATCTCACTAATAAGTTAGACACTACTTATATTATACTACTATAATTAAACATTAAAGAATTAGTACTTGTTAATAATAAATACTAAATTTTCACAATTAAGTTTAGTATTAAAAAAATTATAATATTAAACATATATAGTTTCACGTGTAAATGGTAAACGGGAAAATCAAACCAGACTGAAATTGGAAAAACTGAAAGTTCTGGTTTTGGTGATGAATTGGTCTGTATCAGTTCTTAAATTTTCAAAACCGGTATATACCAGTTCGGTTTTAAGATTTCTCAAAAATCAGATCGAACCGGAACGGTTACACCCCTACTGCAGTCTTAACTAGGTTATGTTAACCAACACACCTGTATTGAATGGTTATGTTAACCAACACACCTGTATTGAATAGAAATATACGAATCATCATTCCATGCAGCATTTTGCAAATGAATTGGAAATGAAAGATAGAAGAGATACTGATTTACGTCAAGAGTAGTGGAGGTTACATTTCTTTTTTCTTTTTGTTCACATTTATTATTGTCTGTCTTGTAGTCATTACTGCAATTACTATGACGACGGAGAGATGTCTCTCAGGTGGCAACGCGGGTGCAATATCTTTAAATTAGCCTAAATAGAAAAATGTAATTACTAATTAGTCCTCTGTTCCGGGGAGTCAAGTAGTTCGCCGTTAAGTAGTGGGAGAGACGTGGGGAGGGAATGGTTGTTAGGCAAATGCTAGCTTCTCATAGAGAATGCGTTAGATGAGGAGCCAACCGGAGGTAACTTCAATGTTCTAAATTCCATTCTGATAATCATTCCAGTTTAAGCACTGGAATAGAAGATTTTGGTACCGGCGGTGCGATGTATCGTTTAGGAATTAGCTATATATATATTTAAACATATACACTGATAATTTATATATATTTAAACCTATATAAACTGATACTTAGTAAAATGAATACACGTATATGTAAGTATATATCATGCATGTATTTGTATGTGTATAAATATATATATATATATATGAAAGAATAGGAGATTTATAAAATGAATATACGTTGAAAACGTTAAAAAATGTAGAGGTAATAGTGTTAAAAGATAATATTAATAGAAATGATAATTGCGATCTTGAGTGAGTATGTGCCGTGCAATCACTTTAAAAAAGGTAAATAAATACGAAACCTACATGAAAAAATAATAATTTTTTAATAATAAACCTCTTTTTCAAAATGACTGCACGACACTTATGCACTTCACGAGTACATGTATCATTACTTATATTACAAAAACAAATTTGAATTAGATATACACAAAAACAAAGAAAAAGTAAATAAAAGAATCCAGAAATTATTCAAAATAATAAGATGAGAAGAAAGGAATGTGGGGACAATTTAAAGTTTTAAAAAATTAAAATTATATAAATGAATACTTTATTTTAAAGTACCGCATGAATGTTTTCTAGATTTGAAATTTACAGAAATCTCATCCAAACTCAAGAAAATTACAAATTTGCTATCAAAACAGTTTGGAAAGGGATTATAGTCCGGAATTGGCTGAGACGGGCCAAAATTAACAGGAACAAGCCGGAATGAGTCATAATTTAGAACAAAACGGAATGAAAATATAGTGTACTGACCGGAAAGGAAAATTCCGGCAGCTTCAGCCTGAACGGAATTCAAAACATTGGATAACTCTACTGGATTCTACTTATCAACCATAGGCTAGTAACACCCTACTGGATTCTACTTTATCAAAAAACACCCTACTGGATTCTGCTAGCTACAAGTTAATGTTTAAACACACCGCCTCCTGTAAGATATCATGAGTCATATAAAAAAATCAAAAAATCTAAAAAATCATGAGAGAGAAATAAAAGCAGTGCTAACGATTGATTACTACTGTTTGTGGACCTCGAATTGCATGATTACTGGGGCAGATTGCAGATCATTTTAGAGTTGTTTCTTTCCCCCGCATTATTTTTATCAATCAAGTTAGCCACAGGCAGATGAGGAATAGGAACCTTTATTTTTATTTTATTTTTTGTTATTGCCTCTAGTTTTAGCTGGGTTTTTTCAATTAAAGCAATTAGGTCCAATTTACACTTGAGATAATTCAGCTGACAGAGATGAGATGTGCAGCCTAATCATCCTCTTCAAGGAGAAAGAGAGAGCAAGCACTCAGTGCCAATGGTTTAGAAAGATTTAACACACAAACTGCCTAATCAATGCAGTAAAATTGGAAGTCTCTGCCCACAACTCCTCCCTGTTATTCCTTTTTTCCTAAAAGAAGAGAGGAAACCCAATTTCTGATTCGAAACTCATGCCCAAATCACATTATTACCTGAAATTATAGCAGCTGCTGAAAAACCACTCTGCCTCTGTCCTCCCCAGCTACATAAAAATGACGGGGAATCGCAGTAATGCAGTTTCTTTCTAGACTACCAATGTATACAGGACCAACTTATATTTCTCAAGAATGACACCAATGGCCTAGATTGCAAAGATCTAACAGCCTCCATTGGGTTTAAGGAGGCAATCTACTATCCATTCTTCTCCTACATTCCCACTCCTGTGGTTCTTTTGTGTCAAAGCGCACCATCAGATAAGTTGAAAGAAAATGGACCAGAGAAGCACAAGGGATGAAAACAATTTGCCCAAGGAAGAGGAAAAAATCAATTAATTAATGATCAAAGTGAAAGACATTGTACCCTGTCTGGGAGATTCCTAGGCATTGGAAGTGCAGTAACATATCTCTGGGGGAAAGATTTTTGAGAATTTGCATTTGTATCAGAGGACAATGAGGTCTCAGCCCCATCAACTTGCCCCCGGCCATGGAATTTTGCAAATCGATTGATGACAGAAAACTTCTCTTGTTCCTGGCATTCCAGTCTTAAGTCTACTATTGAGGCTCTGTTGTCCAGTCTGCAAAATCACAAGCATTAGGAAGGGGAGAGAGAGAGAGAGAGAGAGATCTGCATGCTATGAATATGAAGCAAAGAAATACACCAAATACCATAAAAAAATAATATTGCACTTATTAGAGCAACATGGTATGTGTTAATTCATCTTGAAGAATCCAGGTAGTTTCGATAAAGCTCAGTTGTTTATCCTCCATTGCAATTTGCTGCCTTTCTTTATCCCGCATATTGACGGATATCAAGGAGCATTTTGCCTGCTACCTGGAAGTCCAGGTAGCTTTTCTGGACTTTTTCTTTTGTGCTGTGCATTATATTCCTAAATAGACTGTTAGTAGTTTGGAACTTGAACAGAATGCCTATGCTCGTGCTCTTATGTTGTTTAACTTAGAAAAAGTTATGAAGGTGTAACTGTGGTGTAAGGAGGATGTTCGGATGGCTGATTGGAGAATCTAGGAAAAATATGCATGGAAGATTAATTCCTACAAGAAAATAATACAATCGTCATATAGCTTCTAGAAAGAGTAGCTAAAATTCCTAAAATTGTTACAAGTTGGCATTGTTCATTGGTTCCATCAAGAAGATTTAAGTTACTTTTTTGTTTAAACAAAGAAAGCTGTGCAATTAAAGCACACAAAGAACAAAACCAATATAATGGCACCCGAAAAGTCCTATTTGGGTACACTAAATAAAATAGTATTTATCAGACTGACATGCAAATTGATATTCAGCAGACTGATGCTTCAGTCACACCCAGAAAAGTCCTACAAACAGTTTAAGATTTAGTGTTCTGATTAAATCCAGAGAGAGACCAAACTGATAAGCCAAAAATAAATGGCTCAGCGATCCACTTACAGTACTGATTTTTTAAAACAAACTTATAAGTGCAATATTATTTTTCATACAATTAAATTGTCATGAATCTATAACTCAATAAATGCCCTGCCACTTTTGGATGACACTAGGAACAGTCACATGATGGAGAAACCTTGTAACGAACATTGTAAATAAAAATGATTCAAAAATACAAGTCAAAAGAGGGAATATCCAAGAAAAATAAACTGACTAAATTAATAGTGATATGTTTTTTTATTAATATAACTAATAGTAATATGTTAGCAGTAAGAAGAATAGATACCAAAAGAAAAGACATAAATGCTACCTCAACAGATCATTTTCGAGCTTCCTCGCTTTGCCAATAAAGTCTTCCATGACTTTTAAGTACTGACCATCAATTCTTCCAAATGTTGCAAGCTTTTCGGACAGGCTAAAAGCATATTTTGGAAAAACGAAGCATTAATACATTACGAATAATACTAAAATAATTGATCATAAATGTCATCCATCATGAGCACATAAATTCAAATGGCTTTAGAGCAATTCTTACAGTTTTCCGCTGTCAGGAGGTACACGGGTATCCCTTCCAGAGCACGAGATTGCACTGCATGCATCTCCTAATGCTGATCTAGCAATAAAGTAAGGCACGCTCTCAGAGTGTGAGCTAGGATCAGTTGATAGAACTGCTGCTGGAGGAGGTGGAAGCAGTTGCTGCATAAGTTGTGTTGTCAAAATTAGCCTTCTGCTTGTTCTAAGCATCGGTGATCCATCTTCCACTGCTTCTTCATCTTCCACCTGTCATCAAATAAGCAATTAGAACTCTCAAAGAACTATGAATACCAAAGGAAAAACATAATATCAGACGACATTTTACTAAACACACCTTCTCAATCAGTCGATTTGCCATGTGGGCCCAGACTAATTCTGCCACACTGTAAAAGGCAGAATTTTGCTTGTGTTAACAAAAAAGGGAAAAGAACAGGACAAATCAATAAGGGGAAGGGGGCAGAAACCACTATGTATGTCAACAAAACAAATAACACATTGAATATTTAATAAAAAGGTAAATGCGAAAGTTAACCACCAAAATTAAAATTTCAAATGAGAGAGAGAGATTTTAAGTCAATAAATGCTGACGTCTGGAAATTATAGAATTAGTGAGCTGCATATGACAATCACCTGATATTCGGAAGCATCTGGGAGCCCTCCAATTCTTTATGCCATGGTATAAGTCCTGATGTAGCACTTTTACGCTTCTTCGATCTCACAACCAGACTTTGATCAGTGACATCAGGAAGCAATAAATGAGGGGATGACAACTTTTCAATTTCTGCCGATGTAGAGTGACTTTGCCGGACATTAGCTAAATAACTAGCATCGGCGGTAGCACTAACTTGATCCATTAAATTGCAAGCAAGTACACTGTCAGATGGCCTCCCAACAACAAACGGCTGTTCCAAACCCTTCGTAGTGGCAGTTTTCCGCAAATCATATGTTGGCAACATCTGTCCATTTTTAAAGGTTCCATGCTGATCAAACCAGGATGGTGCCATCTGGGGACTAATCTGAGAATTCTCAGATCGAACAGCAGCTACACTATTACCACTTGATAGATTATGAGAACCATCCAGATCAAATGCCAATATATCCTGAGAAGATGCATTTGTATCCCGACTTTCCCCTGGCTTAGCTGAAAAGCTTAGCATCTTTGAATCTCCAGATGGACCTGAACTGTGATCACACGATGCATCTCTAACCATATCATTGTATCCATATGATGGCTGTTGTCCTCCTTTATGAGCTATGTGCTGTGCATCCCTACCAGAATCTGGACCTTTAAATCTCTTCATACTACGATTACCTGGATCCATCTCGGCACTTCGCATGGCTTGTACTTGATGCAGTAAGGAGTAATCCTGATGCGTAACATTATTTGGTCTTAAAGAACGGCCAAAAGCTTCAATGTCTCTTTGAGTAGCAGCAGCATTTGAATGAAATGAATCAGAAGGATTGTTTACAACAGACTCATTCCCCTGCAATACACTTGATGTCCGTTTGAGAAGGTCAATATTCTCAGCTGATAGTTGCTGCCCGGGGCTTTCTTTCACAGATCGCTCTACAAAGCCTTCTGAATTTAAAGAAGTTGCACAAAATCCAGATAGACCATTCCCTCCTTTCTGGACATCTTTACTATTCAAAGGTCCAGAATTGTTATCTGATCGTAGGTGGGACTTAAACAAGTTAGATGAAGCCTTCAATGGCTGGGCACCTAATAAATGTTGCTGGCTTGAATCATTGCTCCAAAAATTAGGAAATATTGTTTTAACGGAATCTGATCGAGAAATGCCAGCTGTAACAGAAGGCAGAGAGACTGGCATGCCCTCCAAAGATGAGATTTGTTGAGCTGGATCTCTTGAACGAGTTTGGTCACAACTATTCAGCTGGGACATCTCTGCAGAACAAGCAAGGTTATTTTGAGCACTCGTGGAGACATCTGGCACTGACTCCAGGGCAGATTGACCAGCTTGAGCTCTCTCACCAGATTCATCAATCTGTTTTGACTGAGAAGCAAACCTATTGATAGACATGTTTCCAGACTGATTTGGCATCTGCTGTCCACTTGAAACAGTCATGTGCTGACCTTGAGGATGATTTCTAGAGAAAGAAGAACCAGACATAAAAGCTGTAGAAAATTTTTCTTGGACTTTGTACTGTGACAGTTTATTTTCTGTTTGGCCTAAGCTACCAGAAACGTTATTCCGAAATTCACCTTGAGATGATTCACACGAAGATGTCAAAGACTGAACAGAGGCTGTGGAAGCCAACCACATGTTACCCTTATCCTCAGTCCTAGAAGCTTCATGAGATGAACCAAGAACTGTTTGTGAGGAGTTCTGGGAAGATAAGGCACGGTCAGGAAATGGCAACCATTGAGATGGAGGGGCCAACTGTAAACCAAAGCCCTGAGTAGCGGAAGACTGATTTTGCTGAAGGTGACAGTATGGTCCATCAGAAGTTTCTGTTTCAGGCATCTCAGAAGACAGATAGCAGTCAGAAGAGCTACTGTCTCTTCTGGTGCCACCATGTTCATTTGATTGATCCACCTTGTGAAGAAGCTCCAGCATATTTTGACTGTGTAAATCAAAAACAAGAGAAGACAAATTCAACTCATAACAGCAAAGAAAACAGAAAAGAGAACTATAAGCATGTAAACATTTAACCAAACATATTAGCATTCATCTATTGAAAGCAAATACAACTATGCTCTTATTATAAAAGTGTCTAAAAGATATAAGCTATACATCAATTTACCGAACAACAGTTACAGAAGAAAATCAGTTGGCAACGTAAAAAATCAATCTACGGAATATCAAATCTAAAAGAGGAACAACCAGTCTTAAATATTCAACTACCTTGATGTAGCTGCCTTGTTTGGGGTAAAATTACCCACAGATTTGAGAAAGGAAGCAGATGAATTAGGTACATAGCCCGGAAGCATGCCTTTTGAAGGTAACTCGTCTAGGCCTTTGGTGTCACCCTGAAAACCAGGTAAATGGCCACAATAAAATTTTAAATAAAAAGGTGCCAAGGAGCTTTTTTCTTAGGAGTTTTAAAATACCAAACTTAACAAAACAAAAAAACCAAAAACAAACAAAAGAAGTATTGACATTATTCTCAAATAATTCAAATGATCACCTTCTCCAATCCCATACAATTTCTATCAGTATGATCAGCTGATCGCTGGTCAGCATGCACCTGGTCATGACCTCTTAATCCTTGAGAAACCTGCTGAGCCAAGGCCTGAGGATTAGCATTATATTTTGGGCCATAAGAAAGCTCCACGACATCTACATCCCCCATTGGATGATACTGAAATCTGCGAGCTCCAGGTTTTTGATTAACTTGATTGGATAACTTTTGTTTGGCCCCAATCAAAGTACGAGAATCACTAGCATCTAACCAAACATTCTCTCTTAAGCCACCAGTGGAAGTATGACGCAATGTGTTAGAGCGAAAACTGTCCCTTGAGTTTTCTTTTTTATATAAGTTCTCCATTTCATTCGTTTCAACTGCTCCCTTGTCCAACCCATTATTCCCTGATGACTGCAAAACTTGAGGGCTCTCATCAAGATGATGCTGGTATTTCCCCACAACCTCATTTCCTTTGGAGTTCCCTGAAGACTGAACATCCTTCCAGAAATCAAGATTATTATTATTTTGAAGCTGGTGGCTTCTTTCCTGGTTGGCCCTTGCAGTGCTTGAATTGGGTACTGCAGCAATACTACTAGAACTGGAAACTTCCCTGTAAACCTGCAAGCTACCTATGCCAGGTTTTACATGTTCCAATCCAACAGATGAATTGGGAACAGGAGCAGCCCTCCATAGACCAGCACCGCGGGCAATTTCTTCTTGTGTGGCTTCCTTATGATCACTACTCTGAGTCAGCAGAGATGATTTTTCATTCTCGTGATGTTTCAAAGTAGCACCACTATCAGGTGAAAAAGATTCCGGGAAGTTCCAACCACTTGATCTACTGTATGGCTGGCCACCACTATTATATGAAGATATGCTCTGCTGATGGGCCAAAGAACCCGAAATGCTCTTGGCATTTATTTCTACCCCTGAAGAGTGAGCAACATTTCCATAAATA
The DNA here is from genome assembly GCF_004785595.1 of Juglans microcarpa x Juglans regia. Taxonomy (NCBI): domain Eukaryota; kingdom Viridiplantae; phylum Streptophyta; class Magnoliopsida; order Fagales; family Juglandaceae; genus Juglans; species Juglans microcarpa x Juglans regia. The sequence goes on from NC_054604.1 coordinate 8,466,327, forward strand.
TGACTGCCTTCAGCAAGTGGCTTTTGTAGCTGGCTACGATCTAACCATTTGCTTCCTTCTTGCTGAAACCGTTCAATAGTTGTATGAGATGAACCAGTTTGCAACCTGTCACCCTGTTGATGCAAAGTTTTGAGCCCTGAGTGCTGAAATCCTGGAACCTTAAAATAATTCGTACTCGTAGAGGGCCTATTTGCATCATCAGAAAGGGGGAAAGGTCTAGAACTCAAAGCCGAAGCAGTCTGCAAGTTGTTATCAGTCCAAACTGGCTGTTTGCTACTATCATTAATGGTTAAGGGCTGCTGATTCCCAGTAGGAGGCCCTGTGTCCCCAAAAGTCGGGCCACTCCACTCTTCTGGAAGCCCTATATCAGCACTAGAAGTTTCAGCAACAGCAGACTGCATAAGAGCACTCCAACTCCCGCTTTGCACAGAAGGAAATCCATTTAAAAAATCGGGAGCATCCAACATGTTAGAAACCCCTGTGCTCCTTCCAAAGGCATCCCACAGATTGTCATCCGAACCAAACAAGATCTTCTCTTCAGTTGGATCTAAGGAAGACACACTCTGTGAAGGGGCAACCTGCATCAGTGTTTTCTCCAGTGATGTTTCTGAAGATCCAGCTATCTCTTGCCTCCCATTGAATTCTTGCATGGATGCACTTCTTTGCTGGGGATCCACTTGCTGCACGTGGTCCAAATTAAATCCACCGTTTAGGCCTTGGCCACCAGTAGGACCGAACATATTTTTACCTTGAAAATCCTGTCTGGAAGAAAAACTTTCATCTTGCACACTAACCTGACCAGGAAATGTAGAGTACTGATGACCTGAAAATGAATTACCACTGGCTGATGCCTGCTGTAATGCAGGCTTATCCATTTGAACATGAGAATTTTGATTTGGAGTACTTCTTGCACTAGAAATAGGAACCCCATATAAAGATTGATCAACCTGTTGAGGAACCAATCCCATCAGACGCAATGCCTGGCCTTGCTCAGGGGATAACATAAGTCCCCTAGAAGATCCTTGCACAACTGGAGATGCACCACGCTGCAGCCAGTTTGTGTTACCTGCCACAAGCTCAGGCAGCCATGGAGAATTAGATGCCTCGTTAATAGGAATGCCATTGATTTGCACAGCTGAATGGTTGGGAGCTGTCTGTTTTGGAACAGGGAAAACCTGGTTTATAGAACTCTGCTGCCTTTCCTCTTGTTGCTGCCTGTGAAGTTCTTGCATTTGTGTGAGCATGAATTGTTGCTGTAGAAGCTGAATGTCATTGATCCCTGGCTGCTGCCTAGGCAAAGATTGCAGCATGGCAGGCTGCTGGCCACTCATTTGCTGTTGACCTCCAAAAAAGTCATAATTAACGGGAGATTCAGCAGCTTCCAACCTTGATGAGCTTTTCTTAGTAAGCTCAGGACCATTCCCTTGCTGTGACTCAAGAATAGATATGCCTCTCAATGATAAATTATGGCGATCAGATTCTGTATCCACTCCCACAAAGTTTGCTTCATTCTGCCTTGTCTGGACAAATTGATGCCCATGCACATGGCCATTCAAATTTGTATGCTGGTTCTGAGGCAAACTTCTGCCAAACTCAGACCTCACATTTGATTGTGTCAAGTTGAAACCGTGTGGCACATGCAAAGACCGACTTCCCTCTCCCCTCTCAGAGTCTGCTAGAACCAAAAGAACAGCAGTACGATTAATAACAGGTAATAGCACTTAACCATATGAGTATGACCATCATATATCCTTGATGTGATATGTGAACAATTGAGGAATTGAGAGAAGTTTATTCATTCATTGCAATAAACCTTCTGGAAGACCATACAAGCAGATAGAAACCAATTAAGCAAGAGGCCAACTTATTAAACTTGTTGATACCTGATTGTTGTACATTGTAGTTCTTTAAATCGGAAATAAAAGAAGCACCGAACTGTCTCTGGTTTCCGACTAAAGGATTGTTATTTAAACCATGCCAGTTTCCGTGACCAGCCTGTGAATGATGCTGGCCCTGAGACAAGTTCTCTTGGCCAAAGAAATTGTGGACCCTGTCTCCAACTTCGTTGCCAGGCATGGAACCAGCCCACAAATTTAGAGCAGCTAAAATTTTGAGAGGAGAAAAATTACCTAAAAGAAATAAGAATAAATTTGAGATAACAAGTTCCTACACTTCCATCAGTGACCATATAACAGTATATGAAAGTCTCTGCAAATACAAATGTGTTAAGAAACATACCTCTTTTATGTACATTTAGTCACTGCAAATGCCAAGTTCCCAAGCCTTAAAACTTATCCTGCACACAGTCCAGCATACAAAATAGCTTAGGCCCCATTTGGATAGTGAGATAAGATGAGATGGTTTTAAATGAAAGTTAAAAATTGAATAAAATATTGTTAGAATATTATTTTTAATATTATTCTTGTTTTGGGATTTGAAAAAGTTGAATTGTTTATTATATTTTGTGTGAAAATTTGGGAAAGTTGTAATGATGATATGAGATGAGATGAGTTAAGATAAAACCATTTCAATATCCAAACGGGGCCTTAACTATTGTCATTTGGATGAATAAAAGTACAAACATTTTGTACAAGAAGTCATATCAAGTCGCATGTAATCAGACCTACATCATTATACTCCTTGAGATGATAGAAAAGGAAGGGGCAGGAGAAGATGCAATGATCACAAAGTCAACAGAGTAAAGATTGTGCAAAGTGACTCTTCAAAAGTTTCCTTTAAAAACCGAATACACAAGCATCAACACAAAGGCAGGAAAAAATGAAAATCTTATTTATTATTATTCAAATTCCAAATGTTTAGCAATACCATGAAATGGACTTATTAAAAAAAAAGTGATGCCATGAAATGGAATCTTTAAAGGGGAATAGCCAGTTATCTAGCATCATTCTGGAGCTTTAACAATAACAAGGGTTGTCTGGATCTAGGTGCCAATAAGTTTTTTTTTTTTTTTTTTATTGGTAGAAGTAAGATTATATTGAATAAGTGGAATAGGCATAGCCAAAGTACACAGGATGTATACAAGAGGAAACACATACAAGAAGTTTGGTGCTTGATTTCTTATTACTTATCAAAAAAAAGTTAGGTGCTTGAAAAATAAACAAGAAAATCATGAAAACTAGCACCACTGAAATCAATAGCAGAAGCCCATAAAAATAAAGTACTGAAAAAGAATCTTCTAAGTTCTTCCAAAGAACATTCACTATCTTCAAAGCTCCGGTCAATCCTCTCCAGCCAAATGCACCACATAAGACATAAGGGAACCATCTTCCAAATTGCAGCGACACACAGCAAGTATACTACAAATTCGCCTAACGAGAGAGGGGGAAGAAGCTAAAAAACTCCTGGGTACTAAAATTAGGAATACAAAAGTGGGCTACAACCCAGTGTGGTGAAAGAGTAGTAAAAAGTTTAGATTCCACAGAAAACCAAGACAAACAACCCATGCTTCACCCAATATGCAAAGTCCTAAGAACATTTAGGTTGGGTTTGGATAGACAGTTCAGATGAGATAAGATGAAATGAGATGTTTTGAATAGTAGTTGAATAAAATATTGTTAGAATATATTTTTTAGTATTATTTTTATTTTGAGATTTGAAAAAGTTGAATTGTTTATTATATTTTTGTATGGGAATTTGGAAAAGTTGTAATGATGAGATGAGATGAAATGCGATAAGAGGTTTGTGTATCCAAATTGAGCCTTAGTGACCTGACTCTCTTGTGAACTAGGAAAGGAAGATGATAAAAGTGGTTATCTCCAGCAAGGAACACCGGAAATGGCCATCAGCAAGAGAGTGGAAAAGAGAGAACGAGAGAGAAGTGTGGAATATCTGCAATATGCTGATTGATAATTGCTGTCCATTATATTCAGGTACCTGTTATTACACATCCCCTATGAGGATCTTTGTTCTTTGTGTGCCCATGTTCTTTAACCATCAAAGTGCAAAAGCTAAATTCCCCCCCTTCTTTTTTATTAGTATTAAAATTTCATTAAGAATCGCAAAAGACAAAAAAGATCCGAGACAATCATGTGAATTGAGTGCATTAAAGTCAATAGACGCTGTCCAAAGGAAGAGAGAATTGAAAAAGAAAGTCAGGAAATCCTCCATCGTCCATTCTCAGTCCTCAAAAACTCATTCAATTATTTTCCTTCAAAAAGACCATATGAGGAATGTAGGAACAATTCTCCACACATAAATTGTGAACTGCCTCCTAGCCCTCTCCCAGTGTCAAACAGGTCCACAATTCTGCAGAGCATGACCCACACTGAACCACCCAACTGAAAAAATGAATCCACAAAGTGGTGGCCATCTCACAATGGAGCAATCCACTATTCCCTACAACTCTTACACATGCAATGCCACTCAATCACAACAATTTTTCTTTTCCTCAAATTGTCCATGGTGAGAATCTTCCCTAGAGAGGTTGTCCAAGCAAAAAACGCAAATCTTGGGGGAAACTTCGTCTGCCAAACTTTTTTCCAAGGAAAGGGATTATTATCATGAGGACTAAAGACATTATAGAAAGATCAAATGCTGAACATCCTTTTCTTGGAAGGAGCCCAAATAAGCTTCTTACACCATGGATTCTTTTCTTTGTCCTTATCTTGAGCCCTTCTTTTTTAATTCTTCTACAAATATTTTTTTTTTTAATGAGTTCCTGCGTACTTGGGCTATACCTATCTACTTGCATTAATAAATCTCTTATTACTTATCAAAAGAATAATTTTTTTTATGAGTACAATAAAATTGTTGCAAATTCTCTTCTTCCAATAATGAGCTCCAATGCCAAAAAAAATGCTTCACCATGGAGTTTTTTGCTCATTTGAGAGAAGCCTATGAAAACAATGTCATGTTATCAAGAAAATTTTCATTTCAATAATGTCATCAAGAAAATAATGTCACATTATCTAAGAGTTGTCATTGGATCACACAACTCTCAGTGTCATATCATTTAGCTAAAACTGTAAAAGCACTCCTAACCACAATGATGGGACCAAAATCAGATTGAAGCCATCTAAAAGTGCCATGAGATTCCTTCCAACACTCTTCAACAGATTTTTCAAGGAATCCAGGACAACTTCATAAAAGACAGAGAAATTATATTGTTAAAAGAAGCACCCCTTATATATAGTAATATTTAGAAGCTGTCTTCCCCTTATCTTATATTACATGATTTGAAAGTAAACGTCCTTGAAGGATTCTTTCTCTTGCTTAAAATTGCAAGAACAATTCCTCAGAGTACACCAAATCTGCGATAAAGCCATAAAAAACACCCTAAAATTCCCTTTGTGAAGATCTCAAGATTTACAAAGCCTATGAGGAATCCATCGTCGGACCACCTTAGGTCATACGTCCTCAATACTTCTAGTGGGAGGTAGAGAACCAACTTGATTTCTGTCTCCTAGGCAAGACAAGCTTGGGGAGTGAGATGAGATGAGAATTTTGTGAATAGTAGTAAGATAGTTTGTGAATAGTAGTGAGATAGTTTGAGTTAATGGTTTATGGGGTTTTGAGAAAGAAGAGAGAAAAAGTTGAATAAAAAATATTATAAAGTTAAAATATTGTTAGAATATAATTTTTTAATATTATTTTTGTTTAGGGATTTGAAAATGTTGTTTTTTTTTTTTTTTAAAGCTTGGGAAAATTGTAATGATTAGTTTGAAAATATTTGTATTTGAACGATGTTTGGGAATGAGATCATATGAGAATTTTGAGATGAAATATTTTTCCAAACAAGCCCTCATAGAAAACAGAAATTCTATCACGTGTATTTTTTTCTAGTTTTATGTGCTCATGATTTTTTGGTCATTAAGTTAATTGTTTATTTGGATTTATCTTGTGTTGGTGTTGAAAGGGTCTTAATAAGTAATCAGGAAATCTTTTTCCTTGTTTAAATAAAGTTTTTAATTCAAAGACGATGCAGAGACTTAAACAATTCTATGAAGTGTCCACTGGCCATAGTGAAACTCTAAAGTTTTCTATCTCTACATTTTCATTCTTCTTCGACTCTGAAAGTTGCCTTCTGGTCATAATGAAAGTTATCTAGTCATTTGTCTGCCACTCTAAATTGTTTGTTTTGGTAATTGATGACAGTGCCGTGCAAACTATTTATCCACATTTAACCATCCCTAGTCAAAATTTATCTCAAAAGCCCTACTACGTTAAAATCAAACCTTATCCTATGTTCCTCCATTTAAGCATATAATAAAAATCAAATGAAATATTCAGAAGACCTAAATTCTTAATAATCACCCACAATTTTATTTGCAGAGTCGCATATCAAAAAATTCTATTTTCAGAGATAGTTTTGTAATATGGTTTGGTCTAGATTATTTTTTATAAGTAAGATAAAGATTTTATTAATAATGACAGAAATATTACCCTGGTACACAGCAAGTATACAAGAATTCCACTTCAACCATCAAAATGTAAAAGTGCTAGAAAATCCTGGAAGTTAGAAATAGAAAAGGGCAGCACCATGTTGGATCATTATCCGATGATAGAGGGTGTTAAAAACGAAAGAGTTCAGCCCCGACACTGATTTTTCGCAGTCCTCAAGACTATGCCAGTTTTTTTCTCCATGAACGCCATAATATGCATGGTAGGATCATCTTGCACAAAAGTGCGCGTTGATGGTTGCCAAATTGCCCTCTCCAACATAATAGAAGCTCCGCCACCGGGAAAGGCATTACAAAACCAATCCCAAAAGAAATCGATAGATCGTGTTCCATAGGATGCTAGCAACCTCACAATGTAAAAGAAGGTGAACCACCATTTACCCACTTTTCCTGCACATGCAACAACGATTAACCACTATAATCCCTCATTTCCTAACGTTGTCCAACGTAAGAATTTTCTTTGATGTCGTTGTCCATGTGAAGAAAGCCACTTTGTGGGGAGCCTTATTTCTCCAAATAAGCTTCCAAGGAAAAGTAGTCTTGACATGATTAGATGACCATTGGATCTAGATTATTCTAGAAGTTTTAATAGTATTACAAGTCTTTTATTCGGTTTTCTAAGGCTTTCAGTTATTCAAGTTGGGAGTTCTAACGCTACTTGTACAAGAAAAGTCCTCGTATATGTTTTCTCAACAAAGGGAAGTTCACAATCAGCTCTTTTTACCAAGCCATGACAATGTACAATACAAATCCATTCCCATGGAAAAGTATTTGAAAGACAAAGCCACCCCTAAAGGCAACGTTTTTTTGTATGAATAGCTTCCTCGGGGAAGATCCTCACTCTAGACAGCTTAAGGAAACGTCGAATCATAGTCATAGATTGGTGTTGTATGTGCAAAAAGAGCGGAGAGTCCATTGACCATCGACTACTTCATTGTAAGATTGCAATGACATTGTGGAATGAAGTCTTCGCTCGAATGGGATTAGCTTAGGTGATGCCGAGAAAGGTAATCGACCTTCTAACTTCTTGGAGAGGCATTCGGGGCAACTCTCAAACTCCATCAATATGGAAGATGGTTCCAATATGTTTATGGTGGTGTATTTGGAGGGAGAGGAATGAAAGAAGTTTTGAAGATCAAGAGTGGTCAATGGATGAGCTTAGAAACATATTTTTCCATACTTTACTCCATTGGTTGATTCTAATTGATTTTCATGGCATGACTTTCATGAATTCCTTGTATCACTAAACTAGCACGCTTAAACATTGCTCCTATATATGTCCCGTATACTCGGGCTCTTGCCTATTCTTTTTTTTTATCTGTAAACAAATTTGTATTGATCAAAAGAGTAAACAAGAGCCCAAGTATACAGGACATATACAAAAGCAACGACTAAGCGAGCTAGTTTAGTGACACAAGGAATCCCTGAAAAGTTATACCCTGAAAATTAATTATGATCGATCAATGAAGTAAAGTATTAAAAAATAAATTTATAAGCTTATCCATTGAACGCTCTTGATCTTCAAAACTTCTTTCATTCCTCTCCCTCCAAATGCACCATCATATGCATATTGGGACCATCTTCCATATTGATGCAAATTGGAATGCCTCTCCAAGAAGCGAGGTCACTTACCCTTCCTGGCATCACCCAAGCTAATCCCAACCAAGCAAAGACTTTTTTTTTTATAAGTAAATTGAAAAAAACTCAGCACAACCAAGCAAAGACTTCATCCCACAAAGTCATGGCAATCTCACAATGAAGTAGTAGATGATCAACGGACTCTCCGCTCTTCTTACACGTACAACACCAGTCCATAACTATGATTCGACGTTTCCTCAAGTTGTCTAGAGTGAGGATCTTCCCCAAAGAAGCCGTCTATACAAAAAATGCTGCCTTCATAGGTGCCTTTGTCTTCCAAATGCTCTTCCATGGGAATGGGTTTGTGTTGTAGGTGGTCATGGCATGGTAGAAAGATCGGATTGTGAATATCCCTTTCTTTGAGGGGCACCAAAAAAATTTGTCTTCCACTCCTCCCAACAAACGGGTGGAATAAACAATGTCAAAGAATGCCAAAAAAAATCAATCTCCCAATCTTGTGCATCTCTGAGGAATGTAACATTTCATTGGGGAATACCATTGGAGATGATTAATAGGTCTGCAATCGAGGCTTCTTTCATTCTTGCTAAACCATAAACTTGTGGATAAGTTTCCTTGAGTGTCCTATCGCCGCACCATACATCATGCCAAAACTTGACCTTAGATCCTTTTTTTTTTTTTATAAGTAAGAATCTTTATTGAATCAAATGAAACTAGGCAATACCCATGTACACATGAAGTATACAAAATGAGACACCTAATTACATTCTAGAGAGCTGGAAAGTAGACAAAAACTCATTTAAATTTCCACCCTTTAGTACAATAGCAGAAAACCACTGTAAAAGAGAGAAAACAAATAAATTCCAGATTTCCCCCACTGCACACTCCTTATTGTTAAAACACCTATTATGCATTTCCGTCCATAAACACCACATTAAGCACAAAGGTATCATCCGAATACCCAATCCTCCTTCTTTAATGAAAGAGCATATTGTGATCAATAAAATCTTGTTTACTGATAAAAAAATAAAAAAAAATCAAAGTACTCAATGACTTAAAAAATTGATTAATGAAATATCAATGATTTGAGTTTTGAGGTAAGTGTGTCTTAAAGTCTGCCTCCCTCCCCTCCCTCCCTCCCTCCCTCCCTTTAGCACACTGCTACTTTTCATATCACCTATGGCTTGAATAGCCATGATTTTCTTGTATCGTTGGACACTGTGCTTAGGTGTCACTCTTGTACATGTCTCATGTACATACTTACCAAAAAAAAAAAAAGTATATGTCCCGTGTACATGGGCTATGCCTATTTATATCATCAATAAAATCTTTGTTTTACTGATCAAAACAAAAATTAAAGCTATAATTTCCTCATCACTGCCCATTAAATTCCAAAGAATTACTCTCTTTTCTTCTTTCTTTGCAACCTCAAATCTAGCCGTTTTCCTTACCTATCAAAACCATAGTACACCATATTTTCTCTTACAAGTTAGCCACCAAGTTACGGTAATTACCTATCAAACCAGCTATAAAATACCTAAGTTTGCCAAAGCCCATGATTTCTACAACCCATCATCATCTGTTTCAGCCACAAAAATTCAAACTTTTCAAACCCTGATTCAATCTGCAAGTGCTAAATTCTGTCCTTCACCACAACAATCCCCAAGATTGTAACTTTTTCCCTATCATAAAACCTAGCACAAGAACACAGAGACACTTTTTTAATCTGTACAATTCAAGCATTTCTTGCTAATTGCATTTATCACAGTAATCCCACCTCCTGACCATCCTCCACTGCCTAACCACCCAGTATGTTTCTTTCATCAGTGTTTACCATTCTACAAGAATAAGCGATCATAAATATTGTCTATACCTACCGTCTTAGGATAACTTTGACGACACTTTAGAAAATTCCCAACAACAACTAGAACTTTTTGACCCAATTAAGGATAGAATCTTGTTTAACAACCACAGGGATAGGCATCTTTTCTGTTAAAGCTTTCTTTTCCAACCCCTTGGGGTTGGCTCAAGTGGTAAAGGCCTTGGGCTTGAGGGTATGCTCCCCCCAGGTCTAAGGTTCAAATCCCCTTAGGTGCAAACAATCTCTAGGGGCCATCAGATTGTGGGATTTTCCCCTTGAATTACCCGAAGTGCACTTGCAGAAAACTCCTTGCCGAGGACCTGTGCACCCCCGGGATTAGTCAAAATGTTGTTTCTGAATACACGGTGCCAATAAAAAACAAAAAAAAGCTTTATTTTCCATGTTCCACATCTTTCACTAATCACTACAACAAAGGAAAATTCTATACACCCCACTTTCATCCCACTATGTAACATGTGACACATTTATCACCATTGGATGATCCTCCATTAGATGATTATATTAATCATCCAATGGTAATAAATGTGTCACAATCATCCAATAGTAATAAATGTGCCACATCTTACGTAGTAAGATGAAAGTGGAATGGGAGTGTGGTGTATAGCATTACTCCTACAACAAATAAGCATCATTTCTATAACTCTTTAGTCAGATATTCTCATTACATTACAAAACGATACAGATCTAACCATTTCACAAGCTGTCCTGCACAGTTATACCATGATAAATTTTCTTGTTACCAAGTAAATTGGTTTGCACAGAAATGCATGCACCTGAAGCCATGGATCATCATAGGGAAACGACTTAAGTTCCAGATGTTAATTACCACTCATATCATATCACATATGAAATCAAGATTAAAATTTGCTCGTTACAAACAATAGTTAACAGAGATTTAGAATCTAGGCCATAAACTTATCAAGTAGCAGTTAATATCTCCATACCCAAGTCACCAAACCCCAACTCCAGAAAAATCCAAACACCCACAACAGGAGCAAATTGAAAATGAATGTAATAGTAAATACCTGACAAAATAACCCTTCCTCTCCATTTAGTTACCGAGTGGTTGTAGGCAATTTTTTTTTTTTTTTTTTTTTTTTTTGAAAAGTACCGAGCGGTTGTAGGCAATGGAGAAGAAAGAAAATAATTCAATTTAATGCTAAACTTTCCTTATTTAGAAACTGAGAAAGACCCAAGAAAATGAAAATAAAAATAAAAATATGTAGCAACGACGGGTACAACTAATTCCCGAAAAAACGAAAAAACAAAAGCCCGGTTCCACAAAGAGGCTTTGGCATTGGCAGCCGAAAATTTCATTTTTAATAAACAAAAAGGGCAAAATACATAAGAGTCAAATTCAGTTTCATACCCTTTCCTCTATTTTCACAGAAACCAAACCGAGTCTAAAGCCGGAAATTTTATCAAAATCCCGCATTTCATAACCAAAACTCAAAAGATCAAGAAGAGAACACCATAATTTGAAGTCACAATCAGTGATGAAACCAATAAAGCGACGCAAAACGACAATATGAGCTGCTAGAAAGCTGCCCAACCCTAAAACACAAAACCCTAGCATAGATTTACTTGATAAATGGAAATGGTCCCTAGAAAGTGAAAATTAGGGATTTTAGAAAGGAGAAAGAGAGACTATGGACTCACAGTCACGTCGGGTTGCCTCCATTGAAGCTCGGAACCTATCCACTGATAGTGTCTGATTCTGAAGCTTTAGGGTTCGAATCGAAGAGAGAGGCCAGAATGGGCGTCAGAGAGAGAGAGAAAGAGAGAGAGAGAGAGAGAGAGAGATAAAGTGATCGAAATAGTGCGAAATTTCAACGAACTGAGAACAAAACTGAGGTTCGGACCGAGGCTGAGGCTGAGGCTCGCAGAATGAGGCGATGTGGTTCGGGTCCGAAGCTAAGGTGGCCTTGGTCTCTCGGCGAAAGGAAAGCGTTTTGCCTCTCAAAGGGGCCGGGGGAGGGGACAGCGAGAGGCCATTTGAAGAGTTGTTGAGAATAGAGAGAGAATTAGGTGGTCCTGCAATTACATTCTGCCACGTGTCAGTGGAGCCATTGATACGCAGGCAATTTTTTTGGACTGATAACATTTTAAGATAGCTTTGCGCTTGTTTTAAGTGTTTAAAACATTTTAGATTTTGAGAATTAAGCTAAATTTTTCTGTTTGAATAGTAAGATGAGATGAGATGAGATGAAAATTAAAAATTAAAAATTGAATAAAATATTATTATAATATTATTTTTTAATATTAATATTATTTTGAGAAACGAAAAAAAAGAAGCCGAAATGAGAAACGAAAATCTAACCAACGGAATAGCTCAAAATAAAATTATAAGCTTTTTAAAATTTGAATTAAACAAAAAAAAACATTCTTTAGCTTTTGCTCATCATTTAGATTTACCGAACTTGTCCACAAATGTTGACTTATTTTGAGTAATATTGATGACTAAAAAGTCAAAAGTTTATTCTCTTGAGGTTCAAACAAAAAATAAGGATAAGAATGAAACACAACTTAACATAGTATGCAGATGTTCTCATTCTTTTTATTTTTATTTTACAATATGGAGAGGAACTTAGAAGATTCTCAATAATATTTGTAGTATCTATAATGAATTTGATGTTCTTTTTTCAATGCTCTTTTTTCAATGCTATTTTAATAACAATATTAAATATATTGAGATAACGAGTTTTGTATATTTGGAAAAAAGTTGAGGAAGATTTTTCTGTAAATGAAACTACTTTATTTTATAAGACTTTTTTTTTAATAAACTCGAAATATTCATTAAAATCAAAGAGAATCCTTACAAATAAAATTATTATCAATCCAAATAGCTTGACTTACAAAAGGAGGACAATAGTCCCACCACTTCACAACATCAACTTCCCAAGTATGTCTTGCCAACTGTTGAGCAGCCATACTGCCTAGCCGATTAACATGAACGACTTTTGCTTCTTGAAAACCTCCCATGAGTCTACGAATATCTTGTAGAATAAAGTCAAAATTTGTTAGAAATTTAGACATTTTATAAGACTTTCACTTGCATCTAAACATGGGTTTATGCAATTAACCATCAACTTGCTTTTAAGTAGTTGACAAATGGAAGCTTTTCAGGATGTGTTGGTAGACTGTCATTTGAGTGAAATTGGATTATCGGGCTCTGGATACACGTGGTGCAATTATCATTTTGGTTCAACTTTCACTCGGGAAAGACTTAATCGAATTGTCGCCAATCAAGAATGGTTTTTTAAGTTTGTTGTTTATAAAGTCTTAGTCCCTCTTGCAATATGTTCAAAACATAATCCTTTTGTTATGTTTTTGTTCGAGGACAAAGCTATATTACATAGAAAACCCTCTTTCGATATGAGGCTAGGTGAAATTTGGAAGAGGAATGTCATGCTCTTATTAAGGACATTTGGTCGAAGAGTGATAGTTATAGAGGAACTTAAACGGCAACTACTGAGTGGAATAAGATTTCAGCCCCATTTGGATAGTAAAAGTGTTTCTTCTCATCTCATCATTACAACTTTCTTAAATTTACACACAAAATATAATAAACTATTTAACTTTTTTCAAATTTCAAAGCAATAATAATATTAAAAAATAATATTATAACAGTATTTTATTCAACTTTCATCTTAACTCACTATCCAAATGGTACCTTAGGGGAGGGGTTTAGGTGCAGCTCTCAAGGCAAAAACAAAAGGGTTGGGACAACTGTAGTGCAAGATGGATAATGTTTCTATGTCTTAGACACGATCTCTCTAAAGAGAGATTACTGGTATGATGGACAATAAGAGTTTGGGATGGCAGTAGAGGGCAAAACAAAATCGGCTAAGGTGTGAAACTAGAAATGCATTTTTTTTATCATATATGTGCAAATCATTGAAGGAAGAGGAGTTTGATTACTAGTGTGGAAATTGAAGATAGAAGAGCTTTATATAATGCTAAGGATATTAGTGTTTCTCTTACAAATTATTTTCAGAGACTTTTTACAACATCTGATTCAGATTGTAAAGAGGCTAGTCTTGTTGTGGTGGAACATTGTGTAACTGAATAAATGAATAAGGAGCTGACAAAAGAGTTTCGGGAGGATGAAGTTAGGATTGGATTATTCCAAATGGCCCTTTTGAAATCCCCAAAACCTGATGGTTTTTCTGTAAGTTTTTATCAATCTCAATGGGCTGCTATTGGGGGAGATATTACATGTATTGTTTTGCAATACTTAAACTCTAGTATGTCTCTAACTTCGATAAATGAAACTTATATAGCTTTTATACCTAATATGAAAAGTCTCCAAAAGTTGACAAGTTTTAGACCCATCAACTTGTGTAATGTGTTTTATAAAATTATTGATAAAGTCTTGACAAATCAACTCAAAAATGTTTTACCTCTGATTATTTCGTCTACACAAAGTGCTTTTATCCTAGATCGACTTATTACAGATAACATTCTAGCAACTTATGATACTCTTCATACAATGCATACATGTTTAGGTAGAGGGGTTGGTCATATGATAGTGAAATTAAATATGAGTAAAGTATACGATAGAGTTGAATGAAATTTTCTAAAAGCTAAAATTGTGAAAATGAGATTTCATGTGCACTTGATTAATCTCCTTATGGGTTGTGTTACATTCGTTTCATACTCAATTCTACTTAAGAGAGAGTCTCAGTAGAGTTTTTCTCCTACAAGAGGACTTAGGCAAGGGGATCATTTATTTTCTTAAGTTTTTATTATTTGTGCAAAGGTACTTAGCTATTTTTTAAACCATGCTGGAAGGAAATGTATCATTATAGGAGTTCCAATAGCTAAAAGTTTATCCGAGTCTCTCATCTATTTTTTACTAATGATTCTCTTCTATTTTGCAAAGAAAACTCCCTTAAATGGAGCAATTTATAAAGTATTCTGACAGTGTATGAAAAAATGTCTAGTCAAGAAGTTAACTAAGACAAAATATCATTATTTTTTAGCAGGAATACAAAGAAGGAATTAAAGGATAATCTTTCCTCTTTGATTGGGGTCAGTGCTATATCGAGCTATGATATATATTTAGACATTCCTACTTTAGTTGGGAAATCGAAAATAAGAATCTTCAACCATATTTTTTATAGGATTCAAAGCAAACTTAACAATTTGAAGTTAAAAATTTTGTCTTAAGCTTGTAAAGAAATTCTATTGAAAGCAGTGACCCAGACAATTCCCACATATTGCATGAGTATTTTTCAACTTTCAAAATTGCTTTGCAGGCATATTAATCGCCTTATGCAGGGCTTTTTTTTTTTTTTTTGGTCATAAGGAAAACACAAATAGAATGTATTGGATGTATTGGATGAGTTTGAAGAATTTGTGGCAAGCTAAATTAGAAGGTTTAAGTTTTCATGACATGGAAGCTTTTAACAAAGCTCTACTTGCGAACCAAAGGTAAAGACTTCTCCAGCAACCTAATTCTTTATCTACTCTTTTACTTAGAGTAGAGTATTTTCGGATGGTTATGTGTTAGAGTCTAATCAAGGTAGTGAACCATCTTTTGCATGGAGAAGTATGTGGAGTGCTAGAGATCCTTTCAAAGAATGTCTTATATGGAAGGCTAGAGATGGACAGAAAATAAGGATATAGAGTGATCGGTAGATTTTTAAACCTCTTTTTTATATTGTTTTATCCAATATTTAGCTTTCTCAAAGGATACAAAAGTTGTAGCCTTGCTCAATCCAACAATGAGTTAGTGGAATACTAGTTTCATTAAGAATTTATTTCTAGAGGAAGATGCACAAGAGATTATTCAAATGCCTGTGAGTCCATTAGATGAGGATGATAAGATGATATGGGGGGGAACTAAGAATGGTTATTTTCTTGTTCGCAGTGCATTACATCTTCCGGTCGATATTTAATATCAAGATAAAAGGGAGTTCTTCTTCTTCTAACGGAGTTAGTCCATATTGGTGAACTATTTGGGATTTGAATGTTTCAAACACTTCATATGAAAAGGTTTTTTAGGATATACTAGCTACTCGAAGCAATTTATTTAGAAGGCACATATTTCAAACTTCCATTTGTCCAATCTACAACTTAGCTGATGAAATAACTATACATATTTATGGGAATGCCAATCTTTTTCATATGTTTTGAGTGTTGGTCCTAGAGGTTTACAAAAGTTTGCAACCGTTGCAGTTAGTTTTTCTGAAATTTTTTCAATGTTGTCAAAGAAACTCAGTAAGTTGGATATGAAACTCATGTCTTATATTGGAAGATTTATTCGGTTCTGCAAAAATAATCTAGTCTATGAAGATGTTCCAACACCCTACTGCATTATTCACAGCAGTTATGATGTCATTGAAGGAATTTCAGGATTCTAAAGGTGTTGAGAAAAGCAATTGTAACTATAGTCCAGTTATTCTCTCTACTTAGCAATCTCTAAATGATTTTTCAATCAAAACTAATTAGGATATAATTTTAGATATGTCAAAACAGATGATAGGTATTGGAATTGTTGTGCGGAATCCTAGTGGTCAAGTTCTTGCATTAAGTATGAAGATTTACCTACAATAGCATAAGCTTGGGGGCATTCACAACGGTATGATTTACTTTGGATTGTGTTTCCATGAAATGGGATTTGAAGGTGTAGCAAAACAAATCATAGATTCTATTAAGTATATATAAGGAGAATTGAGTCCTCAGGGGCAATTTATGGAAGATATAAAGACAATGTTATCATCTATATTAGCTTAGAAAGTGAGTCATGTAAAACGTGAATGTAATCAGGTTGCATATTGTTTTGCAAAACAAGCTATGAAAAAAAGGTTGTGTTTGGATGTTGAGCTGAGTTCAGTTTTTTATAAATAGAATTGAGTTGAATAGTGGAGAGAGTTATGTGGGGGCCGTCTAAACTGAGTTTAAAGTGTATTTAGATGTTAAAATGAGTTTAGTACTTTTATAGGAAGTTGAAAAAGGTTATGAGTTCCACATAAAAAGATGTGTTAAGTTGAAAAAAGTTAAGTCCCATATGTAATGAGATTTTGAGTTGAGATGAATTTAATAATTTGAGAGTTAGATGTTTGAATGTTAGATTCAGCCTAAAATTAGACTGAACTCAGCTAAGGTTGCGTTTGGATGTTGAAGTGAGTTGAGTTGAGATAATAAAATATTGTTAGAATATTATTTTTTAATATTATTATTATTTTGAGATTTGAAAAAGTTGAATTGTTTATGATATTTTGTGTTGGAATTTGAAAAAGTTGTAATGATGAGTTGAGAGGAGTTGAGATGAGTTAATCATCCAAACGAAATCGTCTTGCAACCAAACGCAGCCTAAGTGTTAATACTGAGATAGTTTCATATTATACATTAAATCTACTTTACAATAAAGATAGTTTTATAATCTAACGTACCATATAAAATTATGTCAGATTTTGAACTTATTTTAATAGGAGTTCTTTGTAGTTAAAACATTGCTCAATAGAAAAGAAATGTTTCAAATACAAATAAATACAAATATATAGCCAATCTCCATATTTCTTAAATGTCTATGTTCTCTAATATTCATATATTGAATTATTTGTCTTTTCTTAAGAGTTATATTTTTAAAAAGTCATTTTTTTTCATATGGTCATATTTTCAAAAAGTGTTTTGCTCTCGTATGGTCAGATTTTAAAAAATCTTATTTTTTTTTTTTTCTAATTGATCATATGCTTTCAAAATAAATAAGACAATTTCCACTTCTACAAAATAAGACCAAAGTTTTATAAGTTTTTGTGTAAATATGAATCTACCTTAAAAATATATATATATATTTATAATAAAGTTGATATTCTTTATTCAATGCTCTTTCAAAAAATTAAAATTTGTATTTATATTAAAATAACATATTTTAATAACAATATGGAATATATTGAGATTTTTATCCTTAGCAGTTTTTTGGAATGAAAGTCTTATCAATGACCTTCTAACTTAATTTCCATTTTTCAAAATATCATTTTAGTATAGTGTATGTTGTTTTTTAGTCAAATAGCTTAATGGGCAAATGGATAGATAATAGATGTTAAAATGACCCATCAAATATATCTTTGACAGATTGGTCAAGCCCTATGAATGTGATGTCTTAGTGTATAGATATTTTTTGTCAAACTTGTTCTTGCTATTGTTGCTACAAATTGAAACTAATGTTTTTGCTTTCTATTTAGGCTTATTATGGTGCTATGTCAACATTCTTAACTCCATTTGTTGAGACACAACTTCTATATTCTCCTCCAACCCCCAATGCCCATTCAAATCCTTATCATCATCCAAGTCTATATACACCCACTCCAAATCTGTATGCTCCAAGTTCATATGTTCATCATGCACTCAATCAAACTATGCTCCCTCTCTAAACTCATGTGCCTGCTACTCCAAATCTTAGGTGTGGTTTTGATTGAGGAGTGAGATAGTTCATCTCATTTCACTCTGTACGAAGAAACCAATTCTTATCCAAACGGTCATCGCATGCTGATTTGAAAATAGTTTTTGATGTCTTTGCAAGACGAAAAAGTTCAAATAGTAGCTTTTCATAAGGTTAGAGGAAAATGAGAAAAACGTTCAGCTTTTCTTTCAAATCAGCAACACGACAAAAACACAACTCATGCCTTCAGATTTTTCAACAAATAAATATATTTATAAATAAAACAAAATTATTACAAATACTATGTAATCATTTGTGGGAGCCACATCTATCTTCTCTCCAACAACTTAAAACTATCTCATCTCACTTTCAATCCAGACACACAAAATTTTCAAAAACCATCTCAACTCATTTTAACTCACAAATCTCACTACTATCCACAAACTATCTCTACTCATCTCATCTCTCAATCCAAATAGAGCCTTAATAATTTGCTTTCAAACATTAATAATGCTTATTCGACTCCTTAGCCCTATATATGGGATTATCAGGTGAATATAATATGGTTTTATTAATTTATTATACTTTACACTATTAAAAAGATGTTAACTTTATTAATAAATTAATAAAGTTAATTCAATAACTTATTAGCTTCCAACACTTTGTAGCCATCAATTATCCAACCATTTGGTTCATCTACCGCATGTATGTTAAGAAAAGTTGGAACAATTTACAAGAAGTTTGTGATACTTCAAGACCAATAAATAAGAATATGTCTGAGGAGTTCAGAATAAGTAAAAGGGTACAAGTTTGTATCAAGTGAACATCATATTAACTCTTAAGCAAGTTACTGATTGTACTTTTCAAAATTGTTTGTCAATTTTTTTCCTCTTTTAACACTTAAGATTTTAAAAACTGAATATTTGGTTATTTAAATATATATATATATATATGTTTAATATGAAATAACAGAAGAAGATTTTGAAATGGATGCTAAGATGGGTGTTGATGAGGATGGTAGTATGAAAATTTTTATATTTATGCTTGTTAACGAACCAAGTCTGGAATGAGATATACGGATGAAGATGTTGTATCTGCATATTACAAACAATATGGCAAAGGAAAAGAAATTTAGGGTGAACACACAAAAGACTAAAAAACATATGGGACAATTAAATACATCACATTTGGTTGTTTAAGGGATATAAGCATACAAGTACTGATAGTAATGTGTCAAAGTCACGCAAAAAAAAAATATAAGGATAAAACTAATGCTCGGTTGGTTAATGGTGAGTGGTGTTTGACTATTATAGAACTTATCCACAACTGTGGATTGAGCCCGCATAACTCTAGATATTTTAGATGCTATCAAAATATAGATTCGGTTTCTAAATAGAAGCTAGAATTGAATGACAAAACTGAGATAAGAATGAATAAGATATTTAATTCTCTGGTTGTTGAAGCTGGAGGCTTTGAGAACCTCAAGTTTACAAAAAAAAATTCTTGAAATTTTATTGACAATGCAAGACACCTTAGCCTAGATAAAAATATTTTTGAGATACTCTTACGTTATTTTAAGATGATTCGTGAAGATATTTACGCCATTATGGATTTGGATGATAAATTGAGATTAAAAAATGTATTGTGAACTGATGCGTGGAGTAGTATCATTCTTATACTTTGGAGATGTTATAACATTTTCTATGACTTATTTTATTAATAAGTGTGATACGTCATTTGCACTATTTGTCGATGTAAATCATCATGACCATTTCATACTCTAGACGCAGGGTTGATGTCAAGTGATGATTGTTTCGAATATGGTTAAAGTGTATGAACAATCGCACACCATTTGCAATCATTATTGATTAGAATTGTGCAATGAAGATTGTGATTGTAATTATCTTTCCACATACTACACATAGATATTTTCTATGTCACATCATGAACAAACTCCCAAAAAAGCTTGGCTCACATTTAATGTATAATTGTGGTCTAGAATCCTTCATTCGGAGGTGTATATATGATTGTCAAACACGTGATGGCTTTAAGGAGAGTTGGGGGAGGCTATAGGAAGCATACCAAATTTCATGGTAATGTATGGTTGAGTGAGTTATATAGAGAGCACACATTTTGGATACTAGTTTATTTGTAAAATGTATTGTGTTGGGAAGAACACTACTCAACAAAGTGAAAGTATGAACGCTTTTGTTGTTATTTTGTGCTTTTGAGTACCACATTAAAAGAGTTTGTTGGATCAATTTGACAATGCCTTAAGAAAAAAGATGAGAGTGAGCAATATGCCAATTTTAACTCCTTCAATGCCACGATACCATGTATTTCATTTTTTATAATAGAGAAGTAGTTCCAGAATATGTACACCAATGAAAAATTCATGGAGTTGCAATATGAGATAATGAGAATGATCTACTATAATTGCTCACTTGTTAGAAATGATGACGTGATTCTTCCTTATGAGGTACTAATACTTTGCAAACTGACAATTTCACTGAAGATATAAAATTTTTGTTTATTTCAATAAGAATGAATTCGAACTGAAATGTATTTGACCGGGGCATTTTTTATGGAGACACACCTTTTATGTATTTAGACTTTATAATAGTGATACATCATTATCATCTAAGTACATTTTGAATTGATGGAAAAATAACTTAAAACACAAATACACTCTTATTATGAGTAGTTATGACGATTTGCATGATAATTCCGATACATAGAGGCATGATCATCTTATAAGACTGACTTGTGATGTAGCACTACTTATATCAAGAAGTGAGGAGCACTACATGAACATGATGAAATATTTAGTTGAGATAAAAGAGATTTGCCGTGACTTAATGTGTGAACCGAGGTCTTCGAAATTGAGAGTTATGACTGATGGAGTTGCAGGCAATAATAAACTTGTATTTAATCCAAATTTTATAAAAGGTACAGGGAGGTCGCCAACACGACAAAGTGTTTCTATAGTTGAAAAGATTATAAAAAGATAACATTTAAATGATAAAAGATATGTGGACCCTAATGCCATAAATAAAATGAAACAAAAAATATAAAGCTTTCTTTTATGCTTTCTACTTTGTTACTGATGTAACATTTTCTAATCTGACACTAACTTTTAATTTATGCTAGGCCCTCTAAGCAAATGAATAAGCTAATATGCTACATGGACATATAATAGAAGAGACTCAAGTTAGCATTATTTCTAAGGTTTGATTTTCTAATGTTTAGACTGTAATTATAGTTGGTAGTCCTTGCTAATGATTTTTTTTTTCCTGCAGAAAGCATGTACAATACCCACTGGTGACTAATGGAGTTCGGTATATAATTTCAATTTTTCATTATCTAAATTTACGAATATGTTTGGATGTTTGGATGTATTTAGTTTTTAATTATCAAGCAAAACTTAGAACTGAAACATATGAACATCATATATTTATCTACTTGAAATGTTTGACATAGGCAAATAGTTGTCATAATAAGAATAAATTATGATAGTCAATCTATTATAATGCCTAATTACAAGCATTCTATACTATTACAAAATTATAGACAATTACAAGCAATATATTATATAGCCCATAAATAGTAGTATTTCTAGTTGTCTATTTTATAAGTAAATACATTTGACCAAAGTTGTCTATTATGAAATCATGGACAATTACAAGTAATAATTTTACAAGAAACAATTTCAATTTACACTGTCCAAAACAAGTTGCATTATTTAATTGTCCTCTATTTGACAAATAACATCGAGAAAGACCATTTGGAATGGGACCCTCATTTTATCTAAAGTGACTGAAAATGATGAAAGAGATTATAATGGACAATTCTCAGTATGTGCATAAACTTAGTCGTGCACACCTATTGTCCACCCTTTGCCTTTGAATCTCATCGTAGTTATTCTAAATATAATTTGCAATTCTTGTAAGTTCATTCTCATTCATATGAACTTGTAGATCTTTCTTTCGGATTTTATTCTCAATTTTCTAAACTTGAAGCTCTCTCTTCAAGACTTCATTCTCCATTTCCTAGACATGAATCTCTTGTTTTATTCATTCTCCTTACGAGGTTGACTTCTCTATCATCAATATCATTTACCCATATGCAAAACTTACATTTCGGAAACCCATGAAAATAACAATTTAGTTAACAATAAGAATCACTCTATAAACACTAAAATACTATTCTCTATAACATTTTGTAATTATCATGTTATATTGCAGACAAGTATAGAATTGTTGTCGTAGATTTATTTTTGTGAGATGTTTGTAATGGCACTATCAAATTACACCAACATAGAGGTGGGTGTATAAAAAAAACTATCGATTATAGTAGATGTTTGTGAAGATGCCAAATTGAACTAATCAACATCCAAATTAACTAAATCAGTTATAATCTAATAGAACACATATTGATGTTGTGCATGAATATAAAATAAGTTGAAAACAAATTTACAACACATTGCATATTTAGACATTTAGATTTCAATTTTTTTTTTCTTTGCTTCATTTTTAAATAAAAATCTTATTACATGCTAAACAACCTTTCATTTCTACCTCCAACTTTACTTCACGACATCTACCCATAAGTTGAACCTTATTAAGTGCTATAGAATGCAACTAAGTAGACTACAAGCATGAATGTGAGAACATCAAAATAATCTATGTAGCATATTTTTTTTTCTTATCAAACGCATTTAAGCACAACATCAAGATGTTGTTTCAAGTTTTGCAGCTCATTGAGACTAATGATTCCATACCATTGCTCAAATAATGCCTAAAGATGTTTACATAATTAGCAACA
Source organism: Juglans microcarpa x Juglans regia (assembly GCF_004785595.1). Lineage (NCBI taxonomy): Eukaryota > Viridiplantae > Streptophyta > Magnoliopsida > Fagales > Juglandaceae > Juglans > Juglans microcarpa x Juglans regia. The sequence goes on from NC_054604.1 coordinate 8,489,437, forward strand.
CCGTCGTTTAAGATCTGCTTATGATATATATAAAAAAAAAAGGCAAAATGTAAAAGTTCAAAAAAAAAAAAAATTGTTCATCATTTTTGGGCCATTCAAAAAATTTATCTTGTAGATGTTATTTTCCTAAAATATTGTTATATGCTTGTAACTTGACTTCCTCCTAGATCATGAAATTGAAGATTGAGATGGAGCTTATAAGATAAAATTATGAAATACGAGATGAAGATGGAGATTGCTGGTAGGTAGACGTTGGAATCGTCTACCATTTCTTGCCAAATCGGCCACCACTCTGGAAACTCTAATTGTAGTTGAGCTGAAGGAGAAAAATAGATGAAATCCTAACTGTCGTCAAGCTGAATAAGAAAAAGGGTTGAAACCCTAACTAGCGTTGAGTTGAAGGAGAAAAGACATTGTGCGACAATGTAAAATAGTTGTTTTCCTCATTCAAATCACAAAAGCATCTATTTAAAAAAATAAAGGTAAAAAAGAGATTTTTTACTCATTGCCAACGAGGAGAGTGCGCGATTTCTATGTAGAATTTTTTAAAAAAGAAAAAAAGAAAGAACAGTCAATCCACCTTGCGTATAAATTATCATTTTTTTATGGTGATATTGAGAAAAAAATATATAAAATTAAGTTTCAAAGCTTAAATGTACAGAAAATCATTATAGTTAAATATGATAAGTAACAAAATTGTATTCAAAACTTCACGTAAAATTAGAGAGTGCACTGCAGCGGTGATGCCCTCCTCTTGCTAATTGCTCATTTTTTTCTTTACTAGCTTTGATATTTTTGTGGACCTTCTTGGATGATTTGGAGGCTTTATCTAGTTTACTAGAAATAATTTTCTTGGTTAGCTAGATGAGTTTGATATTCAATAGAGTTTCGTTGCCCGCAATGAATACCACTTCAACAATTTTCCCACTTCTTGTTTTCCTCACATCCAACAACACATTATCACAATAATAGGACAAAAGGAAGGAGTAAAGATCCAACCCCTGTATTTCATCACAAGAAAATTATAGATTAAGAGTCTAAAATAAGGAGAGAAGAATTTGCTCAGAAAAATGCATGACAAAAAGATATCAAACTTGCCAATCTAAGATTCTTATTACACAATGAATGAGGATTATGTAATGAATGAGGAACTCACCAAAACGTTTACTGTGGCTAAGGTAGAGGCAGCATTACATCAAATGAATCCTACAAAAGCTCCTGGACCCGATGGAATGACCCTATTTTTTATAAAAAAATATTGGCATATTGTAGGGAAGTCAGTATTTAAGGCTCTGTTGCATGCTCTAAATGATGGTCAATTTCCTTCTGATATAAACCACACTTTCATAGCCCTTATTCCTAAAACAAAAAAGTCTGAGAAAGTATCAGAATACAGACACATCAGTCTTTGTAATGTTATTTATAAATTGATCTCAAAGATTATGTCCAATAGGTTGAAATTGATCTTATCTCGTGTTATCTCTATTTCACAAAGTGCATTTGTACTAGATAGAGTCACTTTTAATAATATACTGGTAGCTTATGAGATTATTGATTTTTTAAGAAGGAAAATGAATGGCAAAGAATGATTCATGTCTCTTACGTTGGACATGAGCAAAACCTATGATAGGCTTGAATGTCACTACTTGGAGGCAGTTATGCTGCAGAGGTAGTAACAGACATTCAGGAGCTCAAGAGCATATTTCAAAGCTGTTCAATTGTACACATCAATAGAGATGCCAATGAATCTGCACACAAACTAGCAAGATTTTCTAGAAATGTTATTGCAACTAATGTATGGTGGGATTTTGTTCCCAGTTGTTTTCAACAAGTCCTATGGACTGATTTACACTTGTAATGTTGTTTGGCAGTTAATGAGAAGTGTTTTTCTATAAAAAAAGAAAAAAAAACTTATTACACAAAATGTGGGTTTTATATTCTAACATCTAATCAAAATTGTATAATCATACTTGATTTTGTTGCTTGTTAAACGGAGAAAACAGCATAGAGGAGATGACAAGAGAAGTCTATGTTTATTTTGATTTTTTAACTTAGTTGATGTAGCATTATGCTTTTTAATGGTTGCCATTGTTCCTCTATGTAGAATGCTTTGTAATAGTTATGTTCCCAAACCTAGAGTATGCCAATAGATCATCGTGCGGTCGTGTGTCAGAATCTCAATCTAGCAAAACATCTTAACACCTATGAGATGAAATGAGTTTTAATAATTTGCCAGATGCATCATTAGGAATAAAATGATCTGCAATGCATCTGGTATTTCTAATAATTTTCTCATAATATAGTCTCATTTTTTCATCTTTTGGTTTCATTTCTTTTTCTTTTGCTTATAATTTTTTTGTTTTGTTTTGTGTGTTAGGACGAAATCGCATCATATTGTATATGATGAGATATTACAAATATTAAAAGATACAGATATGAGGATATTGTAAATTTATTGATAATTAGAAAGAATACTTGTACCAATTTTTTTTTTTTAAAAAAAGAATATTTAAATGACATAGAAAAAAAAATAGATAAGCTAATATATGATATATTATAAAAGTCATTTGCTAAAATAGACAAAATGAGATTTGAATATGTATTATGAATAAGAATATACATATTCGAAAATGAGTTTTGAAAATGCATTATGAATAAGAATATACACAAGCCATTGAGAGTGCTCTTAGCCAATAAAAACATGCTTTATATATCTTATCTAATTACTTTTACAATGTACTATACATAAACTTATCTATTTTTCTCTCAATATCATTTAAAAATAATTTTTATTTACATTAAAAAATTATATTTGTTTCTTCTAACTACCAATACTTTTGTAATATCTCATATATTTCAATATTTGCAATGATCTTTCATATATTAACATAATTGTAATGTGTCTATCTATATTCAAAACTAATCAAAGTCAAAAATAAGAATCAAAAGATAAAAACATAATGAGTATTTATGAGAATATTCCTATGATATCTTTTTTTCACTAAATAATTAAGGGCAAGTTAAAAGAAAATTGCAAAAAAAAAAAAGAGAGAATGAGAGAAACATCTGACTATATCCGAATATGCATCCGAGTTTATAACGTGGTCTAGGTATCTGTTTGGAATAATCCAATTATAACCTGAGCAGCTATCCGATTATAAAATCTTGAATATCTGGCTACTTTGGATGAAATCGGATATCTAGATTTAAAAAAAAAAAACATTTTAAAGAGGAGGCTACAAACGTAAAACGACAATGTTTCATTTCTAGGACAAATTATCTTTTAAATGTAAAGTCCATTTATGAGTATTGTGTATTAATCCAGTACTTATATCCAAATTAGAACAGTTGCAAAATTCAAAAACCTGCCCAGATAAAATATGGGTGGATCCATGAAGCCGATTTTTTGAATGCATCCAATTTTCTGATTCCGAATTGGACTAAAAAAAAAAAAACCAAGTCGGATTCACAATCTTATCAAATGGGAATGCTCTTAGATGTTTGTTAAAGTGTAAATTTGCACAACAAACCAGAAAGGAGGAAAGAATCATCCCTGTCTCACGATGAAAATAGATAAAGAATCTGCTAACACTCGTTCATCTATAAAATAAGTAATAAATAAGCAAATAAAAATAGATAAACAGAAATACAGAGATTTACGTGGTTCGACATAATGTCTAAGTTCACGGGTTGTTTGGGAGCGAAATCCACTATATTAGGTGATTTTACAATCTCTCATGACCTCATATATCTCACAATACAATGGAGGAATTTAGTCTAAGCGTAAATAAATTGTGGTGAGTTTGGGCGTAGAGAGTTTCTCTGGAGAGTTTGTGGAAAGCTCGTCAGATTTGTGGGATCACTTCCTTATATAGAGGTCTATTTCCATAGAATGATAGAGTCCAACTTGCTTTGTGAAGTCTTTTCCTTTTAGGAGTCTAAGTCTTTTTTCTTTTTAGGTGTCTGAGTTTCTTTCATTTTAGAAGTCTGAGTCTCTTTCTTTATCTATTCTTAGCCTTATCTCTTATTTTGATTTTTGACTTTATCTCGAGGTTAAATTATAAGCTGCTAATTTGACTCCTACAAATGCTCGTGATTTTAAAGGTCAATTTTCCTAACAAGAAGGTCTTAAGAATATTCAAGTCAATAATCTGTAGAATAAATTTTGAAAATTGGTCCCTAATTTCCTCTTTGGTCCCCAATTTTTTATTTGTTTCCTGATTTTCTGTTTGTTTTGTGCTAAGTGGTGAAGAGCTCAGCTTGGAGAGAGAGGCGAAAAATGTACTCGATTGTATTAGGTGTAAGCATGGAGCTCTGCTTTGGAGGGAGATGTAGTCGATCACATTAGATGTGAGCGTGGAGCTCTGCTTTGGCGGGAGGTGTACTCGACCGCAATAGGTGAGGGTGGAGCTTTGCTTTGGCGGGAGGAGTACTCAACCCCATTAAGTGAGTGTGGAGCTCGGTTTTGAGTTTTCTTATTTGTGTGGATGTTTGCCTGAGAGATTCTTTATTGTCAGCGAAGATTGCATATTTTCATGATTGATTTTGTGTGTGTATTTCCGTATTTTTTGCTATTGTTGGTAGTAATAGATATGTCTATTGGTATTAATTGTCATTTGATGTTCCCATTTCTGGCTTGATGTTAGAGTTTGTTTGTAGTAATTCGTGCTTAAGTGGTCAGGAACCCTGTCGACTCCTTCTCAAAGGAAGTTGAGCCGAGCCCGTCGACTCATTTCCTATGTGAGATGGTTGTGGAGCTCAATAGCTAGTTCCCAAAGGTAACCTACTGGCTGCAGCTGTGGAGTGAGTGTAAACACTCGGCGTTTGCTGAAGAAGATGTTGTGCTTGTATTGTTGTTTAGGTGAGAAAGGTCAGGCAGTCCAGAGATTTGCCCACCGACTGCCTTCCTGGGAGTTGCACGCCCATTCCACCGCAAGTATTTGGACTTGGCTTTGGCGGTTTAAGGGGGGTCATGGGGTCTTTTGACCTCCACAACCATTCTATCGCGAGTCTTTGGACTCGATTTTGGTAGTTTAAGGGGGTCTTGCGATCTTTTAACCTCCAAGCCCATTCCACCGCGAGTCTTTAGACTCAACTTTGGTGGCTTGAAGGGGGGTCGTGGGGTCTTTTGACCTCTACGCTCATTCCAGCACGAATCTTTGGACTCGATTTTGGTGGTTTAAAGGGATGCTCGACCGCACTATGGCAGGAGGCTAAGTTCGACCACCCTGAGAGGTTTTCACCAAAAACCAAATAGGTTAGTGTAATACAAAGTACAAGTTTGAGATTTGTAAACCTAAGCCATTCTGCTAGAGTATGGTGAAGGCTAGTGACACACAGGCGATGCTCGTGGGCGGCCATGCTTTTGCATTGATGAAGGCTTGGGATATCTGTGGTATCGAGCGGTCTATTCTGATGCACACATATTAAGAAGCCTGTGCGACACCTGGGAGGGGCTTTCTAGCCTGTGTTTCGTGCCATGCAGACGATTCTCGTGAAGTATATTCCTGACGTGTGTAGTCACTCAGTTCTTATAGAACCTTGAGGAGTTTCGGTGGGAAAATCTCCAAAAGCTGAATCTGTTAGTAAAAATAAATTTAAAATAACAAGTTTAAAAGAGACAAACCTGAGCGATTTAGCTGCTACTTCCAATTCTCCTTTGACTGGGATTATTAGCTACTAACTGATTTTTTGCATAATGGATGTTGTTCGCCCTTGAGTAATTTTGTAGCAATGAAAATTGTAGATGATTTTTGTTTGTTCACTCTCTTGGAGGCGAGGGACACTCTGTGTGGTGAGCAAATAGCAAGGAACATGTTGTGCGGTGAGTAATTGGCAAACACCAATCTATGGGTAAGCAACTGGCCGACGAGCAGCACCCCCTTAGGTGAGCAATCATGGTGAGCAACCAGTGGAACTCAAGTGTGACGAGACGTTGCATGTTTGTCGCCACGTGTAAGGTGTTGCATCGGGTGAGGCTGGTGAGCAACTATCCTTATGGATGGCCTGGCGAGATGCATGGAGTCACTTAGCTGGCTCTTCTTGCATGCGCATAGTTTGGTTGAACCTGTCTGTAACTTCTGGGTCGAGGAGTGCCTTAATGGTGGTGGGAAACGCCGGTGAGCTAGGCCGGGTAAAAGCGGTCTTAGTGGGCAAGGGACTTTAGTGTCAAGCAGCTCTTGAGGGGGCCAGTGGCGAGGCTGGAAAGTGAACAGAACCTCCATGGCGAGGAATGACGTCGTGGTCGAGAACCACCACGCAGGTGACAGAAGATCACAACGAGTTAGATAGTGGTCAGCGACTAGACCTTCATAGTGAGCTACAGTTGAGTAAGCTTCCCGTGGTGCGCACTAGTGAGAACGTCGAGGGATGGTCAGCGAGCAATACCTTGTGGGCGGTGACCTCGTTGCCGACGACAAAGATCTCCAGTAGCTTCGGTGGTGGCTAGTGGCGGTCTTGCTGGTGCATGAACGCCTGGTTTTTTTGTATCTTAGGTAGCATGCTTCCTCTGCCTACTTTGTGCCTTGCATGAACTACTTATGCAATCAAGGACCACCTTGTTGGCGATAGGGAGCTCCGATAGTGCGAGTGGTGGCTAATGGTGGTAGAGGACCACTATGCTGGTGACAGAGGCTGGTGGTGGTTGCTGGCTAGTGAGTCGTCGGCGGGTGAAGCTACCAGCAGTGTGCATCGCGCATGAATCCTTTAGCCTACCTCCGCTTGTCAAATCCGGGCATGCCACCAGGCGAGGAGCACCTCCCCAGCGACAGACAATGCCGACAAGCCTAGTCATGGCCACCGGCGGCCTTAATCGTCTCTAGGCAGCTAATGGGTGGTTTCCTGCATGATTCTACATGGGTTCCTGGTGCTTTCTGGTTTCCAGTACAATACTATGATTTGATGAGTTGCCAGTGGAAGTCTTTGCTGTCGTTGTGTCTCCGCCATTGTTGTATCACCGGTGGCTACAGGTTCAACACGATGAAGGCATTGGGTGCACGTCGTGCACCCCTTATGTACACAGTGCTACACAGTCTGCTTCCTGTGTTCTTCTTCTATTTTTTTTACCATTCATTGTAGTGTTAGGAAAATAAATAATAGGAAATAGCAAAGTTAAGGAGATCTTATCTGATTTTTCGAAGATGATTTCATGAGTCAGAGAATATCTTCTCCCAATTTAGGTGCATAAGATTAGTCAATTCCACAGAAGACACCAACTGTTAATGCGTAAATTTGCATAACAGACCGGAAATGAGGAAAGAATCATCACCAGCTCACGATGATAATTCTGGTGTTCTTCACGTTCATCAATGAAATAAATAATAAATAAACAAATAAAAATAGATAAAGAGAGATAAGGATTTGTGTGGTTTGGCATAATACCTATGTCCACAGGTTGTTTGGAGACGAAATCCACAATGATATGTGATTTTATAATCTCTCATGATCTCATATATCTCACAATACAATGGAGGAATTTAGTCTAAGCGTAGAGAAGTTGTGGTGAGCCTAGATGTAGGGAGCTTCTCTAGAGAGCTTGTGGAGAGTTCGTCAGATTTGTGGAGATCTCCTCCTTATATAGAAGTCTATTTCTCTGGAATGATTTAGTCTAACTTGTTTTGTGAAACTTTTTTTGACTCACTTTCCTTTTAGGAGTCTGAGTAGGGGTGTGCATGTGACCCGAGCACCTGCTGGACCCCATTATGTTGACCCAAACTGACCCGTATTTTATTGGGTATTTACTTGAGGGTCTCCAACCCGACTAAATAACTGGTTTATTAATTGATGCCAACCCGTCCGAGAGTATAAAGATTCCTCAAACCCCAACCAGTTGCTTACTCAATCGTTGGACTTGGTCCCTTCCGCGAAGCTTCCATATTCATCTTATCAATCTTATCTTCACCACCAGATCAAAATTCAGCAGCAGAAATATTACAGAAAAATCAAGAGTAAAAAAATCGAACTTGAAACCAGCATGGAGGATGAAATAGAAAAAGTTGAAACCCACGGCCAAAAACCAACAATGTGGCAAAATCTTGCTGACTATGCTCAATCTAGGTGCAATAGGGTGCTGAAGATACCCTCGATTTGTCACCTTGAGAAAGATGTAAATACACTCAATTCCTATGAACATGACTTGCATGGAGATACAGTTTAGTACTTAACCTTTGTCCAATTTTGTTTAGATGTCCCCATGTCCCGTGCCATCCTCAACAACATCAACACATGTCTTGATGCTCATACTGTCTTCGTACTCCTGTGCCACAGTTAGTCCAAGCTCATCTTCATTGACTATCTCTCTCGCTCTCTTGTCTTGAAGGCCCTCTCTTTCCTTCCACCCAATACCCCATGCCCTCTTCTCATCTACCATAATTTAAATTCCTTAGCAGTTGTCCACCATTAGTATAACCACCCTTATTTCCAAAATCAGAGCTGGATCTAAGCCCCTGAGCGGAGAGAAAAGTTAAAAAGGATGAGCTTTTTTGAGTTTGTTATGCAGAGAAGAGAAAAGAAGAGTCTAGACATTGCCGTTAGATGCCGCCGTTTACAGATCTGCTGTCGCCGAAACTGCTGGGCAGGTCAAGGCTTAGAGATACCTCATCTTCTCAGCTCGAGATCTACTCCTTGGATCTCAAGACCATTTCTCTCTCTTCCTCTCTTGTGGTTTGTAAATCATTAAATCATTTTTCGTTTCCTTTAAAAAGATCAGTTTTTGTTTCTAGAAGCATGGAAAACAACATTGTTTTTAAAGGTCGGATCATATGGGTTTGATTTTGTTTGGGTCGAGTTGGTTCGGGTTAGAGCCTTAAATGATGTCTTTTGAGTCTGGTCGGGTCGGGAACAAACCCGGCTTTACCAGGCTGGGTTGCAAGCCTAAGTCTGAGTCTCTTTCTTTATCTTTTCTCAACCTTAACTCTTAGCTTGATTTTCAACTTTATTTCGAGACTAAATTATAGGTTGTTGATTTGATCCATATAGTATTAAAGTGAAATCTTTCTTTGTAAGATAATATATGACTTATTCTTATAGTTTTAATAAAATTGAAAATTATTTATTAAATAAAAATAATAATATTTACAGTTTTAGATTGTGAAAGTTTCACGTACTTTTTTTTTAATAAAAAATATAGATAAATATGAAATATATATAAAAAAATTATTTTTTAATGATAAATCATATTTTTTTAAAAGAAATACGTCAAACTTATGCATTCTAGGGCTGTATTAGTCTTACTCGTAAATAAATAACGTTCATATAGGATTAAAGTTTTCGTTTGTTTTCAGGAAACATCTCATCTTATCTCACCTCATCATTACAACTTTCTCAAATCTCCACACAAAATAAAATAAACAATTCAACTTTTTCAAATTCCAAAATAAAAATAATATTAAAAAATATATTCTAACAATATTTTATTCAACTTTTTAACTTTAATCTCAACTCATCTCTGAAAACAAACGAGCCCTTAATGGTTTAGATTCAGAGATGAGTTAAGATGAGTTGAGATAGATTGTGAATAATAGAATAAAAATTAAATTATTTATTATATTTTATGTGAGAATTTGAGAAAGTTATTTTGAGATTTGAAAAAGTTGAATTGCTTATTATATTTTATGTGAAAATTTAAAAAAATTATAATAATGAATTGAGATGAGTTTTGAATACAAACGATGCCTTAATTAACTGAGAATTATTTATAATAATAAAAAATCCGATCAATTGAGTTAAGTGGGACCCTGTCCGTTCGCCGAACGATCACGTGTCGAGAATATTTTGGGCTGATAATTGATTGATAAAACCCAAAGAAACTCGAGCGGAGCGGAGGCCGATCATACAGAGAAGTACCCTGAAAGCTCCGAGCAGAGAGAGAGAGAGAGAGAGAGAGAGAGATGGGGGAAGAGAAGCGGCACCAGATGATGCAGAACCTTTTTGGCGATCAATCAGAAGAGGAGGAAGAGGTTGATTCCGAGCACGAGTCCAATCCCCAGCCTAACTACGCCTCTGTAATCTCTCTCTCTCTCTCTCTCTCTCTCTCTCTCTCACTCACTTTTCTTTGATATCTAGATTATATAGAAAAACAAAAAGTTTCAATATGCAATTTCATGCCCCGAATGCGAGCTTTAGTAGTTTAAAAAATATTCTTGCTTTGGCTCTGGATCTGGCTTGTGGCTTTTAGGTTCCGTAGGTTTTGTTGTTGCTAAGTTGAGTATTTATTTAAGGAGCAATTCATGCACATATACCTATCTGTTTGTTTCTGTTTAATCTTTATAAGTGTATTTGACGCGTTATGTTGATATTTATAAAAAAATGTTGAAGAATAAAAATTAAGTGAATGGGTAAATATTTCCATTTTGTGTATATGTATGCATTTCACATTCTTGATTTTGGAAGCAAGAATTTTTTCTGAATTGTTCATCACTCGATCATCTACTTTTTGTTTTTTGACGGTGAGGAATCCGGGAAACCGTACAAAAGCAACATGATATGTAGTTAAGCATATATGTGCATATGTATATGTGTGTGTGTATATATATATATATATATATAGAAATGCTTAAAGTTGGGTCTTGTTGATCGGAGTATAGGAAGGAAATTAGTAAGAAAAATTACAGTTGCGGTTAGAAATTTGTGCTTATCCCCTTAAAATCAAGCTTATGAAAATATAACCCTCCTCTTTTTGGAAATAAAATGGAAGAGAAGATGCAAATTTCTCTACACTTGAATTGTTTGTTGGAAGTAAATACACATGGAATTGTTTTTCTTTTATTTTTTTTTTATAGGAAAAAAAAAAAAACCATAATGTGATGACTTTGTTTCTAGGATGAAGCAGAAGGAGGGCTGGAGCCGGAGGCTGAAGGCGAAGGTGAAGTGGAGGGGCACGGGGAGGTAGAAGTAGAGAGTGAAGGTGAGTTGCACAATGTAGATCCTGATCCTGGAGAAAGTGAGGGTGAAAGAGATCAAAGCTCCCAAGAAGTAGAGGTTGGTGATCAAAGAGAAGAAAGTGAAGGAAAGGATACTGACAGTGATGAAAAAGAAGAGTACGGTCAAAGAGTAGTAACAAGCAAGAGACGTGATGTTATTGAAAGTGGATCAGAGAGATCTGAGGAACGCCATTATCCTGACAATGAAGATGAGGAGGTTGAACAGGGTCGACGTCCAAGGTAATCTGCCTACAAGTACTTATCTCTCTCACGTGCATGTGCACACTCAAACTCAATCGAATGCTGATTGAAAATCTCTTTTCTTATGCTTATAAGGAGTTTTTTCATCTCTTTTACTTTATCTTCTGCTGTTTCAATGCATGTTTTTGGGGGCTTTTTGTGTTTTAAATTTCTGTATATGCATGTCTTGTCTGCATGTTTATGGTTGCATTTGTTTCAGTAGGCTTTTGACAGTGAGAATTAAATTCATTTAGAAATAACTGGTAATAGGTAAGTGAGAGTATCTATGCTATGAGAGTAATACACATAATTTTCCAAGGAAGGAGACATGGATGTTAATGGGAAGTGTACAATATTAGGTGCTTTTAGGTAAGTTTTTTTGTGAACCTCCAGTGTGCTTGGGCCACCCTTTTTACCTTTTTAGAGCCACATATACTGAAACGTTTGCTTTGACTTAGTCTTTTCAAATTGCTCTCTATCCCTGTTCATTAATTCATTTTTTGATAAGTTATTTTTAATTTTTTGATAAGCTTTATTTCCATGCCTTATTTGATGAAAATTCAAATCTTTGATTTCTACAGCTTTATAACATTATCTTTCTTTGTAAAGTCAAATTATTTCTCATTGGATGCTTGGGCTGGCATGCTTGGCCTGTTCACTAAGCATTATTTGTTGCATAGATCAAGACATAAGCATAATCATTGTTTTGATGCTCAAATGTGACAAGTGGCATTATGGGAACCTTGACTTCTTAACTGTAGATCACTAGAAGAAGAGAAGGATCAGAATCATATTTCACATTCAGCTGTTCGTGATGTTTTTGGTGAGTCTGATGATGAAGAAGAAGCTGACTATGCAGTTCATGAAGATGTTGAGCATGATTCAAATGTAAGTATCAGATGTTTAGATGCATGGGCTTTATGTTTTCAATTTAGGCCTGGTTTGGATAGTGTTGAAATGAGATGAAAGTTGAAAGTTGAATAAAATATTATTAGAATATTATTTTTTAATATTATTTTGTTTTGGGATTTAAAAAAGTTGAATTGTTTATTATATTTTGTTTGGAAGTTTGGGAAAGTTGTAATGATTAAATGAGATGAGTTGAGATGGTTTCACTATCCTAACCAGCCTTAGTGATGCTATTAACGTGTATATATATACATGGTCAATGTGTAATGCAAAGTGTTTTTCTTATAAAAGTGTAATGTAAAGTGTTTTGCTTCCTTAGAGATCTCCTATGGAAGATGAAGGGAGCTATGGGAAGAGTCTAAGACCAGAAGATATAGTTGCTGATGAAGATGCTCAATATGAGTCAGAAGAGGAAAACATTGAGGCTAAATATAAAGAGAAGCCGGTTGGCCCCCATTGGAGCTGGAGATTCCATTACAACCACCACCAGCTCGTCCAGAAAAGGTTTATACTTTCTCTTCTATGTGCTGCTCTGATGTTTTCTTTATTTATCTGCTTTTCTTGCTTTACATGGTGCTTGCACAACTTATACAAACCTATATGCATTTTTTCATGTTTTGTATAGCATAAAGTTGAGGTTAAAACTTATCTGGATTGTCTACTTTTTGAGCTGATCGCTTCAAATTTTAATAATGGTCTCATCTGCATATCCTCTTGAATTAGTAGGTGCCATGCATAGGATGCAGTTATGGAGGTGGAGGTTGAGGATTGGGACCAAGTTGTATTTGAAAAAGATCTTGGAGAACTGCCTTTACTGACCTGTTTGGCAGAAATTGCTAAATATTTCCAACTCATATCGCTATTGGCATCATGCACATGCATAGTTGAAGTGTGGCAGTATCTATCACTAAATTTTCTATATTCTTCTATCTATCTGTTGTTAAGAAGTTCTTTATAGCAATTGATCATACTTATAAAAAAAAAAGTTCTTTATAGCTTGGCCCTCTTACTTTTCTTTTTCAAGCTTTGTGCATGGTAATGTACTTGATGGTTTTTGTTCGTCATTGTGATTGCATTCAGATCTTCTTATAGAAAGGATCACAGATAATTTACTCATGAGTTGACGCAAAATTTAGTACTCAGCTGTTATCTGTTTGCAGATGAACATGATCAAAGTTTCTAATATAATGGGCATTGCTCCAAAACCGTTTGATCCTAAAACATATGTGGAAGAGGATACTTTTGTGACAGATGAGTCTGGATCTAAGAAACGTATACGCTTGGAGAACAATATCGTGCGCTGGAGGACAGTTAGAAATTCAGATGGCACGACATCCGTAAGTAATCTTATGCTGTTATCTGTTATACATACACATGCACTGTAACAGAGGTTTCAAACACATTTATTTATGTATGAAAAAGGCAGAAGTCAAATCTGCTAGGATGAATACAAGTCGCAGGTCCTCTGATTATGTCATCATTCTTCTCATACTTGCCTTTAAAGAGGATTTTCTTGTATTAATGTGTACAATTGGAGATTACACAAAATACAGTACCGAATTTCTGGCACGTATTGTTTTATAACGTTGCTTGATGTCGACTAGATTAAATGCTTTTTAAAAAGTGAATTTAGAGATCTTTTGCACAAATGTTGACTTCAGACCGAAATTATATGAGTGATTGATTGTTGTATATAAAATTTTCAATTATTAACGCCTTCTACATAGTGGTTCTTCAACCCCTAGGGTTTGGCTCAAGTGGTGAAGGCCTTGGTCTTGGTGATATGCTCCCTCAAGGTCTAAGGTTTGAATCCTCTTGGGTGCACACAATTTCTAGGGACCATCGGACTGGGAGAACTTCACCTTGAATTACCCGAGGTGCACTTTTAGGAAACTCCTTGCTGAGGGCCTATGCAGCCTCGGGATTAGTCGGGACTTTATTCTCAGACACCCGGCGCCAATAAAAAAACATAGTGGTTCTTCAGCCTTTTATAACTTTTTCCTTTTTAATTGATTCTGAGTTTTGTCTGTCCTCTGACTTTAAATCCTGAAATATGTTGAACTCTACTATAAGAGCACATTTTACCTTGAAAATTCAACATTTTTTTCATATTTCAGTTAGTGTTTTTAATATTTCCTTGTGATTGGCAGTATGAAAGCAATGCACGCTTTGTGAGATGGTCCGATGGTAGTTTGCAGTTACAACTTGGAAATGAAGTTCTAGACATATCTGTGCAAGATGCTCAGCATGATCAAGCACATCTTTTTCTCAGACATGGAAAGGTGAACATATCCGTTTGATTTTTCTGATCATTTAATTAATTATTATTTTTATATCTCGTGTGATCAATAAATATAATATCTTTAATCATTTCATATTTTTTTTGCTTCCTTATCAAATCTAGTGAACTGCCAAATGGATTCAAGATAACCTTGAGTAAACAGTCTAGTAAGATGTATAAATTTTCTTATGTACTTGGGCTACGCCTATTTTCTTATATCAATGAAATTTTATCTTACTTATAAAAAAAATAAATTCTTTTACCCTCCACTCTCTCTTGATGGCATGTTTAACTGTGTCAGAAACTTCTATTTGTGTTGATTTCTCCTGGATAATTTAGGTGATTTCTCCATCCTTTGATAGCATCCCTTGACCCATCGAAATTGTCATCAGATCACTAAACTTCCTTTAACCATCCCACTCTCCCATTTTATGTACTTGCTAGCACATGAGCACATCATATCACATGTAAGTTGAACACTAACCCTTACAATTAGGTCAGGCATGGAGCTCCCAAACCATAGTAGATTGAGGGTTCATTGATATGTGTGTGTGTAGGATGGTCAATATTAAGGGGAATTAGAGCATTCTTACATCTTCTTCTTCTTTCTTATTTATTTATAAATTTAATTTGTTCTCTTGTTGTAATTGCTTTGCTGGAAATCCTTGGTATTGTTCATGCTCTGGGTTGAAGATAATCCAATAAAGAGGCAATTTGTGACTTCTGATATTTTTTGTTTGGAAGTTTACATAGGACTGCTGCTGTATTAAGAGTTCATAGGCATACCCCTGATGTCCATGCTTCTTTCTTGCCTCAAGCTTTAGAATTAAATCCCCCTATTGGAAGTTTGTTGCTATTTTACATTTTTTTTTTTTTTTGCTTGTGCCAAGAGTAAAGTTGTTGGAATCCCCCTTTTGGCTGCTTTTACTATTTTATGACCTGAATTTTAAGCCAGGGTACTAGGATTCCCTTGAACTTGATGCTGGGGCAGAAAGGATGAAGTCCTTTAAAGGAGCCGTCATATGTTCTTTTATCAAAGTACTTCTAAAAAGAATTTTTTTTTAGCAAACTAAAACTCAATGTACACATACAGGACGAGATTATTCTCATTTATGGCTATATCTATATCAGTGGGAATAGAAGCTTGTCATTCAAAAGATCTGGCTACATAATACTTTTAAATCATGACTTGGCTCAAAAGGTAGAGCTAATGGAAAGAGGTGAATTTAATCATTTAATTTATATTATAACACGTCCCTCACATGTAGATTAGACTCTCTCTTAATAATGGGCCAAATAAGTGGAATACTTGATTAAAATGAGGACTAAGTGCAGAGTTGATATTAAGATCGTTGCTCTGATGTCATGTTAAATCACTACTTGGTTTAACCCTAGGGATTTGCTCAAGTGGTAAAGGCCTTGGTCTTGATTGTATGCTCTCTCCAGGTATAAGGTTCAAATTCTCTTGGGTGCAAACAATTTTTAGGGGCCATCGGACTAGGGGAAACTCTCCTTAAATTACCCGAGATGCACTTACGGGAAACTCCTAGCCGAGGGCCTGTGCACCCTCGGATTAGTCAAGACTTTGTTCTCGGACACCCGGTGCCAATAAAAAAAAAATACTACTTGGTTTGAAAAATTAAGCTAATGGAAACTGGTATATTAGGTGTTTTCTTTTGTATACTTCCTGTGTACATGGGCTTTGCCTAGACATTCGTTTCTAAATCTCTTCTTACTTATAAAAAAAAATATTCTAACAAATACTTAAAAAATTAGATTCTAAGAAATAAATATGCATACCAGAAACTGAGTAGGTTTATTGATTCTGATTATTAAGCCTGATCTATCCTTCCTAACTTGGCCATTGTAATGTAAGACCTTTTATGAATTTATGCATGTTTGGTCATCACTTGTTTTTAAGTATGCACGGTTTTCTCCGCTTGCTTGTTTGGACTTCATAAAATTCTTGAATACATATATGCAATGCTTGCAGGGAATCCTCCAATCGCAAGGAAGGATTTTGAAAAAGATGAGGTTTATGCCATCGTCTTTGTCATCTAATTCTCACAGACTGCTGACTGCTCTTGTTGATTCACGGAATAGAAAGGTTTATAAGGTTAAGAACTGCATCACTGACATTGATCCGGAGAGGGAAAAGGAGGAAAAAGAAAAGGTAATTAGTTGCATTAGGTACCTTTTTTTCTTTGTACTGTCATGGTTCACATACCCATTTTTCTTATGATTTTGTAGGCTGAAAGTCAAACAATCAGAGCAAATGTACTTCTTAATCGGAAGAGGGAAAAAGTAAGCCGGAAATACACCCCAGCTGTAGACAGAAGGCGCCAGCTTTCTCCTGGGTTCTTAGAAGATGCTCTTGATGAGGTCAGCTCTTGCCCTTACCATGTACCAGAGCAGGAAAAAGTCATACACTTGGTTATAGGAAATTATTTTTCACATGAATTTTGGATTTTGTCAGAGCATGCTCAAATAATTAGATGTACATCTTTTTAGTTCTGGAGGCCGCAAACATTTTTTAGGTGTGGAAGATCCTGTTATTCTTCATTTTCCTGTCATGTTCTGGAATCTTTTCTCTCTGTACCTATGTTGAAACCTCCAACAATTATTCTAATTATCACCCTATATTTAGGATGATGAGACAGATTATTATGATTCTCGACGTTCTCGACACCGCTTTGAGGAAGATTTGGAAGTGGAGGCTCGGGCTGAGAAGCGAATCATGAATGCTAAGAAGGTCTCATGACTTGAAATCTCAAGTGAATATTATCGTTTATTAGATAGTGATTTATTTGTTCTACTAAATTGATGTTCATATTTGATGCTCTAGTCGCAGGGACCCAAAGACATCCCTCGCAAGTCATCCGTGCCATCTGCTAAATTATCTCGGCGCCCAGTGGATTTCTCTGATAGTGATAGAGAGGAATCTGAGTATGAAACTGACGGTGAGGAAGATGAGAGGTCTCCTCGACGTAAGAGGGTTGAGGAGCCCGTGCAGGAGTACGATGAAGAGGAGGAAGAAGAACATGAAGAAGAGGCAGAAGTGAAAGAAGCATCTGAGGAGGAGGATGAGGAGGAGGAGGCTGAGGTATGCCTTTTTATTTGGTTAATGATAACATAATCTGTCTGCTACATGGTTAAGTCAGTCTGGAAATTTAACATTACTCCTTCCATTTGGATTCGACACTTCATTAAAATTTTCTGATCTGTTTAGCGTTACAGATATTGCAGGCACTTCTTGTTTTTAATATAAAGAACTGTTTTTGGAAACTTCCCATTGTCTGAGTTTAAACAGCCTCTTTCTACAACATACTTTGGAGAACAATATCATGGAGTTTTTTGGGATCTAATGTTTCTTTTTGCTTGCTGTAATGATCTCAGATTTTTTAGCAGTACAGGTTGATTGTCGAGCCTTTTATATGATTTGGATGGACACTTTATAACACGTATTATGGTGCTTAAACGTTGTATGGCATGCTTCTATATTATGATGCACTACAAGTCGTATGACTTGCTTCTGCCCTTTGGATGTTTGATGAGATAAGATTATCATTTACATTTACTGGGGCTTGACTGAAAACAGCTTGCCATCTGCCATTATGATGGTTGGGTCACAGTTTGTGTCATTGTTCTGATATTAGTTTTATGGAATTTTATGTGTATGGTTGTGGCGTGTATATAATACCTGGTATGTTTGGCAGTTTAATAATATTTGTTTAATGGAATTTCCAGTGTGTATACAAATACTAGGTGTTTTGTTTCATTTTGCATCTACACAACATTTTGAACCGGTTCGAAACATGCCTCCTGCGTAATTGGCACCTTTTACTGATAAAATAAAAACATTTCATTTTGCATCTAATCTGAAAATGCCTTGGCACTCATCCTGGATCAGAACTGAAAGACTCTGTACAGCTCCAGTGGTAGTGTGAACTGCTTTTTTCTAATCCCCATAGCAGGCTGTCAAAATCAAATATAATCTGGAGCTGAAGCAGTAACGACTGCACCATGCGTAATATAATTCATGTTACTGTGGGTGGTGCACATTTTGCTGGGAAAGCTAAGAGTTCTTTGACATATATTTGGATTGTTCGGTATTATTGGGCTGTCCGATGTCAGATAACCAACAAAGTCTCTGTTGTAGATGGTACAATAATCTTAACATTGAAAGGAAATATCTATACCAGATGCTTAAGTTGTTCTTAATCGGTGATATTCTCATATTGTGGCCTAATTACCTTTCTATGAATCTGGCAGACAAGGAGTAGTTGTGATCTTATGAAATAAACTTTTATTCATCATGCTTCTTTTTTGGATATTTTCAGGAGCCAAAACAGAAGGGCAGGGAGTTTGGAGGCAGCCTCAAGCGCAAGGGGATTGAGTCAGATGAGGACTCTCCTCCAAGAAAGATGACATCCCACCGCCGAATGGCAGTTGTTTATGATAGTGATGAGGAATGAAAACTGGCTTCAGATTGTAACCTTGTGAGTATCTCTTAGTTTATATGTAGGGATTTTGTTATCTTCTGTGGTCATGCTTGCTACCAAAGTGGGAACTGTCGGAGGTGGAGGCACATTCTCAAAGAAGAGTTAACTAATTACATCGTACACACTTGCCTAGTTAACCCTTATCTGCATGGAAGAGCATATTCAAATTTGTTTTGGTTTTGCATCCTATGTCACTTCTTATTTCTTCCTCTTAATTAATTTTTTTTTAAGGATTTGTCTTGTAACATTATTTTATTCATCACTTTCCAAATAATAGATATATAGGTTGTTTTTTTTTTTTTTTTTTTTTTTTTTTTGAGTTGGGGGAGGGGGGTTTCGAATTGGAAAAAGGAAATTTTGTATAACAGATTTTATGAATTGGGCTTTTTTATTTTTTGTTGGTCATTTTTAGCTGGCTAAGGATTTGAGTCATATTCTTACTTGTTTCAGCAGAACAGTGAGAATGAATCCGAGACGAACCGCCTTTGCAATTGGGGTAGAGATTGCCACTGAGCATTGTCGGTATGACTGTAGTTTGCAGCAAAATGTGAAAGGTGGTCATTTTGTTACATTTTTTCAAAGTCTGTTGCTCTTAATTTGTCTATGTATATATAAACAAGAATTTTGTGTTTTGTTATCCAGTAGATGTGAACTGATGTAGTTTTGCAATTTCTCCCCAAATAATCCTGAATTTTTCTTTCTGAGTTAGAAATTGCTATTTGTAATGTGCACTTATATGATAACGGCTGTTAAATATTATTATTATTATTATTATTATTATTATACATAGCTTGTATGTGAATTAAGAGCAGATGGATAAGCAAATTCTTGATTTTCTGCTGGTAGGGATTATTTAGATATAAGATTTTCTTGAAATTTCTCATAACATTTTGCAAAATATGTAAATAATATGCTTAGTTTGAGAGTTTTTGACAGATATTTTAATCGGAATTTGAAAAGGTGGTGGGCATATTATTATTATTATTATTATCTTTTTATAGTAATGCTACATGCACACAAAAGGGACACTGTTTCAGTGCTATTTTTTTTAAGGAAAACTCTATTATTCTGCCTGAAGTATACTGTTCAGTTTTTTTTTTTTTTTTTTTACCGAATGATGAAGAAAGTGATTTTAAATGTATTAATGTATTTTTTTATTTTTTAAAAATATTTAAATACATTAAAAAGATATGAATAAAAAAATTAAAAAAAAAATTAATTTTACAACTAGCGGTAATACCGAACGGTGCAATTCTAGTGCGCTCTTATTTTAAACAAAAATTGCAGATTTGAAAATGGATTTGACCGGAACTGAACTTTATTATTCACAAGGTTTGAATTTTCGCCCTCAGAAACCCCCATTTTCGATCTTTCACAGAATTCTGAAAAATAGTCTCATGTTTAATGTACATTAGAAAGATTTATAAAAAAAATTTATTTATCTACGTGTTAATTATTAATATACAAAAATCAAGAAATTTGAATTTTAAAATTTAAAGTTTAAAGGAAAATTGATAAAATAAGTATTGTAAATAAAATTTTAAGTAGATATAATACTATTTTTAAAGAAAATTGAAGTTGCAAATTTGCCATCATAACACTCTAAAAACCTGGCACGTGTGAGAAATTGGGCATTCACATTTCACTCGCTTTTGAAGGGATGTGAAGTACACTCTACTCGATGTCTACACAATTACTGTAAGAAAAAAAAAAATTCTATTTATTACCTATTTTATCACCATTTTCTCAATATCAAATAATTGGTCTGCGAGTTGGACTTAACAAATAATCTTCAACTATTTAATATCACATGATAATAAAAAAGATGATAGTGTTATTAGAACTCATTTTAACTTTTTACATAGAAGAATTTTCGGTAATGTTAAATAAAAATTCATTGGGAAGAATGCACTATATAATATTTGCTATGAAATAAAAATCATGATGCAATAAGTGTTATTGCAATCATAAAAGGTTGTAAATGAGTTCAATCTTGCTATATATCCTCAGAGCATTAGTATTGGATTCATCAAATTTATCTTTAAAATTTGATAAAAAGTACATATTTTTCATAAATCTAAAATATTATATCTATAACTCCATATTGGATTAGCCATTGGATTCATCAAAATAATAATATAATATTATTTTTTTAATAATAATTTTTTTATTTTTTTATTTCATATTTTACAATTACACTAACCATATATACATTAATAATTTATTTTGATATTTAAATTATTTTTTTCCAATTAATTTTTCATCAACTTGTTTCCAACTATAATGTAGCCAACCAACTTGTTTCCATCATAAAAACAAGCCACAACCCAAAATACAAAAAATAACAACAATTTATAACATCAATTTATAATACAAAGCCAAGCTGCATCCCAAAATCCACCAACATTCAGTATCACCCAACAACGGCCAAGCTGCAGCACATTTCGGTATCAACATTTCTACCTAACATTTTCACCAACAAACTAGTTCATAAACCAGTAACTTTAATAGATTCATATTTTAGTATCAAAATAATGTAATAACTCCACAAATCAGTTCATAAACTAGAATGAAAATATTAGTAAATTTTAGTAGCAGTTTTACACTCCAGTAGTAGTACCCAAATAATTTCAGCAAGTTCAATTATACAGCAAGTTCAGGGACACATATACAAGTTTAGTCTATGTCTAACACAAAAAGGCTACATATCAACTTCAAAATAATTAATACAAATTTCATAGTGGCTATCCAGCCACATGTTTTTCACATTTTGTAACCTTAAAGATGACCTTAAGTTGCAGTCTGCAGAGAACAATATTTTAAATCTATAGTTATTCAAAAAAATACAGCAAGGGAAATTATTAAAACACACCAAAAATTTCAAACATTTCAGATTCAACCACACCTTCAATGCTTCCATACAAATATATGCTATTTGATACTCCTCCAAAGGCTCCTCTATTACGTTCATCAAGTTAGTAACACTTTGGCCTCCACAGTATTCCATTACTATTTGCCAAGATACTAAAAATGGTAATCCCAAATTTAAAAAACCTGCGAATTTTTTTCACAAGTAAATAAACTAAATTCCTTTGTTCCTTACCCAAAGATATTGAAAGGTTCAAACTCAAAATAACACAAACCCAAGCAAAAGCAAAAGGAAACATACCCCTTCACATAAAGAAATGACTTTGATAGCAACCAGCTCTGATGTTCGTATATCCCTAGCTTTGTAAACTGCACCATATGACCCTTTCCCTGCCATCCTCAAAAGGCAACAGTCAACACAGAAACATTACCACACAAAAATTCTCCAAGACAGGTAAATGCAGCATAACCGTATAATAAACTTCAACTTTTCGCTTAGTACATATCAAAATAGCACAATTCAATATCACAAACAAAAAAGGTAAGCAAAGATTCTCATCCAATAAGCAGTGAAGGTGCAAAATAATCGAAAATCAAAATTTTGAAAACCCACCAAGCTCATTGAGCAATTCATACTTAGTAGTAGGATCTTCCCTGGTAAGATTGTCCGAAATCGAACTCGCCGAGATCTTCGTCGCGAGCTGTCGACCATCTTCGCCACCTTGTGAAGATCTGCTCCCATGCATCTACTTCCCAGACCCTAATTCCCCTAAGATTTCCTCATGCTTCTCGCGATTTAGATGGGGAAGGATGAGTTTATGAGGTTGGGTTTAGCAAAACCTAAATAAAAAATGGAGAGAAGGGGAGAGTGGGAGTGTCGAGTTGTAGAGGGAAGTGAGAAAGAGAGAGGAAGAGAAAGGGAAAGGAGAAAACGTAGAGGAAAAATTGAGAGGGAAAAATGACATTTTTTTTGGATTTATGGGCGAAAGAAATGGGAGAAAGGGATGGGAGAGGAAGAAAGGAAAGAGAGGTTTGGGAGAAAGAAACGAAATTACGGGCGAAAAGAGAGATCAGTTGGAAGAAGTAATTTTTGTAATAAAATAACCGGATAGACGGTAAACAGTGACTCTTTAAATATAAAGATGAAAATAAATTTACTGTAACTCAAAGTTTGAATTTTTATCTTTACCGAATCCGATGCCAACGTTTTAAATTCCAAATTCATCAAATTTTAGAGATTGCTTCGTTTTAGCGAGACCGCTGCCAGTGCTCTCATGACTTAACGATTTATCCGCAAGGCATGTGTGAACATGCAGTTTCAATGCAAATTGACTCATGATCGTTTGATGCTATTGATTTTATGAGTTGTATCATATAAGCACAAACACAATACTCTCTTCGATGGTACTGTATTTGTTGCGAAGGAATTTTGGAAAGATGGAGATAGAGGATATATAAGAGAATATATATATAGAATCCATTACCCATATATATGCCAAACAATAGGAATGTCTACATCCCCCCTAACAAATTTAGAAATTATTCTCATGCCATTGAAAATTCGATTCTCTTTTAATAATGATAAAATGTAAGATCTCATGACGAATTTAGTTTGAGATTTGAAAATTGATAAAATTTCACGTACATGGAGCAAAGGGCTTTTTGCGCATTGATAATACAAAGAACAAAGGAAAAGAAAACGTGGGGTACGACACTATCTATATGGAAGTAAAAATTTCTCTCTATAGAACAATCCAAATTGATATTCTTAGTGGTCCCCCTTTCTTCCCCTTGATAATTTTAAATGCAAAAGAAAATTGATAGTTGTCTTAAAAGGAATAGAACAATCCAAATTAATATCGAAAAAAAATCTGGCCTCTCAATGGATACCTATTTTCCTGAATCTTCAACCCAAAAACTTAATAGAAGAAAAAAAATGGACCCGTTACCCCACTCTTTGGATGAACACAAAACAAAGTTGTAAATCCCATAAACGTAAAAGGTGTGGAACGAAAAGAGGAAAAAGAACAAAGAACATCAAGCATTGAAATATCTTCTGTACAAAAAAAAGTTGCACTGAAATACGTTGGAGTTGTAAACATTGAGATACTGACATCATCAAAAGCAAAACTAAGCATGTGAAGTTTAAGGACAGTGGGGGAGGTGAAAATTTACCGTTCGAATTCCTAGAGAAGCGAGGTCGGATGGAGGGGAGCCGGAAGACTGCGCAGGAAATCAAGGACTGCTACCGCGCGGAGTGGAGGTCGGAGCTAAACGGAGGGAGAGAGAGAGAGATTCTGTCGGTTTGGGTTTCAGGTTAGGTCATCTGTATGGATGAGAGTGTATTTCTATTTCATATCAATTTTTCTCTTTTTTTTTTTTGTTTTTATTTTTGTTTTTTCTTACTACGTGGCACGACATGTCAGTCGGAACTGCACGTCGGGAGAGAACCTCGGTGAGTGTAGAAGAACTCTAGCTTGCGTGTTTAGTCGTTTCTTCCTCAGTTGCAAATAAATCAATTTTGATTTACCCCACAACTGGATTACTTAACTCTTTTGAATTTACGTCTCGTTCATTATATTTTTTTTTCTAAGTTTTATTTTTGAAGGATGCACAAGGTTTCGTGGAAGTGAAACCTTTTGAAGATCCCACATCTAACTGTCACCTGTTACTGATAACATACATAGATATATATATATATATATATATTTTTGATTGAAAAAGATGGTATTACTATCGACCATTCTAGTCAAAAAGTTAAGTTTAAATTTACTTCTCGTTTTGAGATTGAAATGGATAAAGGTTTGAAATCTTTGCTTTCTGCAAAAACCAAACATTTGAATTTCCTCCAATAGGAAACCAAATACAAAAATATTTCAGAACAATTATCTAATAATTTATTGATTTCAAAAATTGCTGATTTTAACAAACGTCTGGTTTTAGAAGTTTGTTCTGATTTACCCAATACTTTCTGGTATAGGAAGAGACATGTTGTCACTCTTCCATATATCAAAAATTTTGATAAAAAAATATTCCAACTAAAACCCGACCTATTCAAATAAATAGTCAGACTTTAGAATTTTGTCAACTTGAAATTGCAGATCTTTTTAAAAAATGGATAATTAGAACAACATGACTTAATTTATAGGTTGAGTGATGCAGTTGTCTTCTCTAAATTTGACCTAAAGTCAGGTTTCTGGCAAATCCAGATAGCTGAGTCAGATAAGTATAAGACATCCTTCAATACACATTTTGGTCACTACGAGTAGAATGTGATGCCTTTTGGTCTCAAAAATGCCCCTAGTGAATTCCAAAATATTATGAACGACATTTTTAATTCGTTCTCCCATTTCACCATCGTCTACATTGATGATGTCCTTGGTTTTTTCAAATCTATTGATGAACATTGGAAACATCTAAATTCATTTCTTGACATCATAAGATTAAATGATCTTGTTGTTTCTGCAAAAAAGATCAAACTATTCCAAACCAAAATTAGATTCCTTAGTCATGATATCTCTGAAGGCAAAATCAGACTCATCCAACGGGCCATTGAATTTGCTGACAAATTTCCTAATGTCATCACTGACAAAAAAAATTGCAGAGATTCTTAGGGACTCTCAATTATGTTGTCGATTTCTACCAAGATATGAGAAAACAGTGTCGACCTTTGTTCAAAAGGCTTCTACAAAACCCTCCTCCTTGGTCAGATCTACACACTAATTTAGTAAGAAAAATCAAAACACATGTCAAAACTCTTCCGCGCCTTGGTATCCTTACTTCTGATTCGCTTAAAATTATTGAAACAGATGCCTTTAACATTGGTTATGGTGGCATTCTGAAACAAATTGTTTTACCAGACTCTTCTGAACAAATTGTTCGCTTCCATTCTGGAGTCTGGCATCCTGTACAGGAAAATTATAGTACTATTAAGAAAGAAATATTATCTATAGTAATATGCATTTCCAAATTTCAAAGTGATTTACTCAGTAAGAAATTCCTATTGAGGATTGATTGCAAAAGTGCTAAGTATGTATTAGAAAATAATGTTAAAAACATTGCATCAAAACATATTTTTACACGATGGCAAGCTATTTTAAATGTTTTTTATTTTGAAATTGAATTTATCAAAGGCACCAATATTTCTATTCCTGATTTTCTTACCCGCGAATTATTGTAAACACCAAACCATGAGCAAGAAAAAAGGAAAAGAAAAACAGACTGCTCCTCCACCTCCCATTCCTGATAGGAAATCTATCAAGAATGAACTTGTTTCATCCCCTATTTCAACTGCTTTACAAATTGCCAACACGTTTACCCCTCTTGGTAAAATAATCCAACATGTTGCCTTTGCTTCAACTGTTTCAACCGCCTTTGATCCTTATGCAAAGGCAATTGTTTCAAAATCTACTGCTACTCAATATTTGCCCAAATAAAAAACTGAGTATTAGAAAAGCCTATTCTACCAACCTGTTTTATATTGAACCGAATAGATCTGTCCATACATATCCATTCAAAATTGCTTCATCCTATTTTCCCCCTGGTTTCCATTGGATACCAGAGAATTCCTCTAAGAATCTCCAATTTTACTCCAGTATCCTTGTTCAAACTGATTCAATTGTCATAAAACCAATTTATGACAAGACTAATAAAACCAAGCTAATTTACCACAGTGCCTATATTTTTCGATTCATCACCGAAGAAGACTGGGGTACCAACCCCTTTACCTCTAAAAGACTCGCTAATACAGACATTGCTCACAATTATTATGACTATGTCACTGCTTGGAACATATTTATGTTTTTCCAGATACCAGATATGAGTCATTCTTGGTTTTTAAATTTTGACAAAAAGTTCAAAGGAAAACTGCCTTTTTGGTTTCTACAATGGTGGATCTAATTGGGACCCATTCCAGAGAACTTCCCTAATGAGCTCATGAGAGCCTTCAAATCCTTCACCATTGCTGTTTGCTCTAAACTGAACTGACACATGTCTAAATTCCTATATTGTCTCCACTTCTGTAAATGGTACAAAGTGCCATAAATCATGAAATGGAACTATGAAAGACATAGTGACATACTGATTCGGTATTGTTTCACAAAATGGTAGGATAGGTTTCCCTATACCCAACATATTATTGAATATGTGATCAGAGATTTTCCTCAAACTACACCTGATCTGCAGAATAAAGAAGAATTTCCAACAATCACATATGGTTCCCTTGCTTTAACTGGATATCCACAAATCTAGACCCCTGCTTCACCAACTACTTCTAAGAAAGGAAAAACCACCAGCTCATCCTCAACCTAAAAATCCTCAAAGTCCAAACAAAAGAATGTTCTCGAAGGGCTTAATAAAAAAGATTTAATCCACCTATTAAAGAAGTCACTGGAAAGTGATAATTCTGAAGAAGACAACAATTTAGAAGCATCATAAGAGACTTCAGTCACTATGATTCTCCAGATACCCTAAAACTATCTGACGATAATTGATCCAATGGTTTACCCAAGATTTACCGACAAAGATGGCGTCCCAATGACTAACTGGTTCTTTTGTCTTATCACTTTATGATCGAAAGCAGATTATCCCGAACAATCCGCAGGAGGAAATAAAGATATTTTGTCACCTTATGCCGAAAGCAGTTCTGCCAAAGACATAATGATGACCCCCTGTTTCACGTGATTAAACAGTAACCCTTACTGTTCATTCACGGTTTACTTTTACTGTTTTACTTTAATTATTGTAAATAGGAACTCCTTGATCTATAAAAGGAGAAAATTGCTTCGGAATTAGGCAGAGCTCATTTTCTGCCTTCTATCCCCTCTTCTCCTATTTTGCTCTCACTACTTCACCTTGATTAACCTATAAGTACAAATATGTACTACCTATTTTAAACTTGTAATTTGTTAAACCTATGTTAATGCAAATGATCATTACCTTTGCATTTATTTTATTTTCATTGATATATGCATACATGCATATGGTCGGTTATACCGCCTATTATTAATTGTGTATATAACTCCCCCTCTCTCTCTTCTTTTTCAATCTTCTCTTAATTCTGTTGTTCTTTGGTATCAAAGCCAATCTGGTATCTAATTGTTGCAATTACTTTTTCTTCATTTCATTTATTTTATTGTTCTACAACCCTCACCCTGAGTTCTTACTTTATCTGGTCTACCCCCTTTTTGTCCGTCTAGTACCTTGGTAAGTCCCGTTTGCCGGAGAGCATTTAGGGCAGTTGGGTTGTCGGGTCGGGAAAATGATGGTATTCGCAAGACCCTGAAGTGCGAAGGTCGGTGTTGTCTAATAACAAAATAGATAGAATGTTTAGATCTAATTCAACCATTAGTTCCATGTCGATTATGCCACCAGACATAGTTAATGAAGAAGATTGCTCTTTCGAAGAGGTTATTTCACCTGCTTTGGAAACCTGGAAAATTCCAAAGATTGATTTTAATTCTATTTACCGAACCTCTTGGGTTCAAACTACTTTCAACACTGCTTTTAATGTTAGAACGGTTGAACAAACCTATGCTTTTTCAAAATCACAAGAAAAATGTTATCTAATTTTAAAAAATCATATTGAAGATTTTTTGAAAAAAGGTTACAAATACTTGCATATTGGTTTTGTTCAAATTACTGCCAGATACCCCAAAACTATCTGACGATGATTAATCCAATGGTTTACCCAGGTCTACTGACAAAGACGACCGTCCCAATGATTGATTGGTTCTCTTGTCTTATCACTTTATGACCGAAAGCAGATTATCCCGAACAATCAGCCGGAGGAAATAAAGATATTTTGTCACCTTATGCCGAAAGCAGTTCTGCCAAAGACATAATGATGATCCCCTGTTTCATGTGATTAAATAGTAACCCTTATTGCTCATTTACGGTTTACTTTTATTGTTTTACTTTAATTATTGTAAACATGAATTCCTTAATATAAAAGGAGAACCTTGCTTCGGAATTAGGCGGAGCTCATTTTCATTCACTTGTAAGTACAAATATGTACTACCTATTTTAAACTTGTAATTTGTTAAACCTATGTTAATGCAAATGATCATTACCTTTGTATTTATTTTATTTTCATTGACTTATGCATACATGCATATGGTCGGTTATATCGCTTATTATTAATTATGCATATAACTCCCCCTCTCTCTTCTTTTTCAATCTTTTCTTAATTCCGCTATTCTTTAGTTGCAAATGTTTATATTAATAATAATATTAGACAATCTGATATTGTTATGATTTCAACCCAAGGTTTTTCTGAAGTGCTTCGCCATTGGTGGGATAGACATCTCACGAATGATGCTAAAGAAACCATTCAAAATGCTGTAAAGTGTAATGACGAAGGGTTACTTATTTTCAATGAAACTATTAGGATGTCACATCCTGATGGTATTAACACTTTGATTTACACTATTTTAAAACATTTTATTGGTACACCATCTAATATCACTAATCACGTCAGCGATCAGCTGAATAATCTCCAATATCATCATATGTCAGATTATAGATAGTACCAAGATGTTTTCATTTCTAGAGTAATGCTTCAATATGATAGCCAGAAGCCTCACTGGAAGGAGAAATTTATCGATGGTTTACCTCATTTGTTTGCTTACAAAGTTAAGGAAGAACTTACTGATATTTTGGGATTTCTTAATTACGAAAATTACACCTATGATGATATTTTCAGCGTAATAAAGAAACTTAGTATTAATATGTGCAATGATCAAATAATACTTTGTGAACATATGAGAAATAGTAAGAAATCCAAATACGAAATGAGAACATTTTGTGAACAATTTGGTCTTCTGTCTATTGCTCCATCTAAAAGAAAGCATAAACATTTTACTAAGTATTCTAAACCTCATGGTGATATAAGGAGAAAACCCAGTTTTCATGTGGTAAAACAAGTTTTTTTTTTAATTTATTTTTATTGAGGGTTTTTTTTAATTGATTGAATATTTAGGTAATATGTGTCTTGAATTATCCGAAATGCATTTACCAGAATTTTCTTATTAAAGATATGTGTATACCTAAAATTACTCGTGATTTTATTCTAAATACCTAATACCAAAAAAGAAAAAAATATCTACGTAATTAAAATAATTTATCAAGAATGTAAGATATTTTCTCCATTCTAAGTATTCACAAGCCAACGAACTAAATGCAATTAATTATAAATAATTTTTTTTAATCTTTTAAATATAAACAACTTTTCAGAGAGTAAAATAGAGGGTAAACTCTCTATCCTCTGTCTTTTAAATATAAATGTTTTATTAGTTTCTATATATCTGTTTTTTATTTCAATAAATTCTCTATCCTAAAATGCGGTCATTTCTTGTTTTGTTCCAATTAAGATCATTAATCTACTTTTGTTTAAGATTTTCGATATTCGTTAATATTTTTGTCCATCTTACTTGGGTTAAAACATATGACTATCAGTAAAATTGTTTTTTTTTTAAGAGTTCAAATATTAAATTTAAAATTATTTTTTTAAATATTAAAAAGAAATAGGAAAACAAATATTCTTCTTAAAAAATAATTTTTTTTTTAATTTTTAATTCTCTCTACTAATTTTCGTTTTTAAAATTTTTTTTAAATCTCTTGGTAATAAAAGTTATATTTTATTATTATTATTATAATATCACTGTTAATTGTTTTACTGTATAAGATATCAAGATAAGATGCTAATATATCATGATGATTAATGATTACATAAATAGTTTTTAGCTCCAAAATTACCTATTATTATTATTATTATATTAACGGTGGAAGAAAAAAGAAAAAAAAATCATGAAAAATCCAGAAGTTTCCACATAGCTAAAATCATGAAAAATCTGGTAATTTCTAGTGTCACCTTTCGCTGGCTTCCATCCCTTTCCAGATCTCTCTTTGCTCCACAAAAGGAAGTGCACCTTCCCCTCTCTGCTCCTCACTACTCTGAGAACTTCTCTCTTTTCTACGCACGCATCAAACACTTTTGTAAAAGAAAAGGCAAGATTTTCTTTCCTTCCAATCAAAATCATAGCGGAAATCTTGAGCGAGCGACTTGTAAATACCCGCGGTCAAACAAGTTTTCGTAATAGTCCCGCCAGTATCTTCTCTCTGAAACGGTAAGTAAGGAAAGATCTCTTTCTAATATCCACTATGTCTATGACTTCGTGTTACATCTTCTCTGTAAGTTGTTTTTGGTATCTGCGTAAGGCTTTTCTATACGTTTCTTTTGGTTCTATGGGAATGTTTTGCTTGTTTCGGAGCTTTTGGTTGATTTCTCTATTTTATTTGTTTTACAATTTTTTTGTTTAACTGCTGGCGATATCGAGTAAACTTTCATTCTTGTTCTGCAAGATTTGAAAGTACAAAATTCTTGCTCGTACACGCTAGTCATTTTCTCCGCGTTTTTGCTCACAAGTGTCAACCTTTTTTGTTTAGACGACAATGTTGGTAGTCAGAAGCCCATGTTCCGAAAATGTTTCAAATATGCATATATTTTTAATTTGTGTTACGATGATTCGTTTTTTTAAGCTTTCATTAGAATTCTGCTCTTTGTGGCTCTGATCTTCCGGTTCAGAAGTTTGATAATTTTCTTTTTACAACAGCGATTGTTTCAAGGTACTAATTAAGAAGCAAAGATGAATCCTGACAAGTTCACCCACAAGACTAACGAGGCTATCGCCGCCGCACATGAGTTGGCGATGAGTGCCGGCCACCCACAGTTCACTCCTCTCCATCTTGCGCTTGCATTGATCTCTGATCCTGGTGGCATTTTCAGCCAAGCTATTGCCAGTGCTGGTGGCGGTGAAGATGCTGTGAAGTCGGTGGAGAGGGTGTTGAACCAGGCATTGAAGAAAATCCCATCTCAGTCCCCTCCCCCAGATGAGATTCCAGCGAGCACAAGCCTTATCAAAGTCATTCGTCGGGCACAAGCGGCCCAGAAAGCTCGTGGGGATACTCATTTAGCTGTTGATTCTCTAATTCTTGGTCTCTTGGAAGATTCTCAAATCTCCGGCCTGTTGAAAGAAGCTGGTGTTTCTCCATCGAGAGTGAAGTCGGATGTAGAAAATCTCCGTGGGAAGGAAGGGAAAAAGGTGGAGAGTGCTTCAGCAGATACAACGTTCCAGGCTCTGAAGACTTACGGGCGTGACCTTGTTGAGCAGGCGGGGAAGCTTGACCCCGTCATTGGCCGAGACGAGGAGATACGGAGAGTGATTAGAATTCTGTCAAGGAGAACCAAGAACAATCCTGTTCTCATCGGAGAGCCTGGAGTTGGAAAGACGGCAGTGGTGGAAGGTTTGGCACAAAGGATTGTGAGAGGTGACATCCCGAGTAATCTTGCTGATGTGAGGCTCGTTGCATTGGATATGGGTGCTTTGGTTGCCGGTGCAAAGTACAGAGGAGAGTTTGAGGAGCGATTGAAGGCTGTATTGAAAGAGGTTGAGGAGGCTGAGGGAAAAGTTATACTGTTTATTGATGAAATTCACCTTGTCCTTGGTGCTGGTCGAACTGAAGGATCCATGGATGCTGCCAATCTCTTCAAACCCATGCTTGCTAGAGGGCAGCTTCGGTGCATCGGAGCAACCACGCTCGAGGAGTACAGGAAATATGTGGAGAAGGATGCCGCATTTGAGAGAAGATTACAACAGGTGTATGTGGCCGAGCCTAGTGTTCCTGACACAATCAGCATTCTTCGAGGATTGAAAGAGAGATATGAAGGTCATCATGGTGTTCGGATTCTGGACAGGGCTCTTGTTGTGGCAGCCCAGCTATCCAGCCGATATATTACAGGTATGAACTTTGCTCTGCTTATTGTGGCTTGGAGAGGTTATTTCAACAGTGCTATGTGAATTTCTTCTTGTATATTGAAATCTTTGTCTATCTTCTTGTTTAGGGCGTCATCTCCCTGATAAGGCGATTGATTTGGTTGATGAGGCATGCGCAAATGTGAGAGTCCAACTCGATAGCCAGCCTGAAGAAATTGATAAGCTTGAAAGGAGGAGGATGCAGCTGGAAATTGAACTTCATGCTCTGGAAAAGGAGAAGGACAAAGCTAGTAAAGCCCGTCTTGTTGAAGTAAGCTTTATGTGTTCAATATCTCAAAAGAGTGATTGGGAACTACTTAATATGAATGTTGTTCTGAATTTTGTTGCATTTGGAATCTAATGTATCTACAGGTGAGAAAAGAGCTTGATGATTTGAGGGACAAGCTTCAACCTTTGATGATGAAGTATAAGAAGGAGAAAGAAAGGATTGATGAGATTCGGAGACTGAAGCAAAAGCGTGAAGAGCTTTTGTTTGCTTTACAGGAGGCTGAAAGAAGATATGATTTGGCTAGAGCTGCTGATTTGAGATATGGGGCAATCCAGGAAGTGGAAGCTGCCATAGCACAGCTTGAAGGAGCCTCTGATGAGAACTTAATGTTAACAGAGACTGTTGGACCAGAACATATTGCTGAGGTTGTGAGCCGCTGGACGGGCATCCCTGTCACAAGGCTAGGCCAGAATGATAAAGAGAGGTTAGTTGGGCTAGCTGAGCGGTTGCACAAGAGAGTGGTCGGACAAGATCAAGCAGTTAATGCAGTTGCTGAGGCAGTACTGAGGTCGAGGGCTGGACTAGGAAGGCCTCAACAGCCCACGGGCTCCTTCCTTTTCCTTGGTCCTACTGGTGTTGGTAAGACTGAGCTTGCAAAGGCTCTTGCTGAGCAACTCTTTGATGATGAAAACCTACTGGTGAGGATTGACATGTCCGAGTATATGGAACAACACTCGGTCTCACGCTTAATTGGCGCTCCACCAGGGTAAGTTCTTCGTAAATTGCATAATTGATCTATTCATATATGTGTGATAGGCGGTTCTTACTCAATTCTGTTGCAATTCTCAGTTATGTTGGACATGAGGAAGGGGGACAGCTAACAGAGGCTGTGAGGCGCAGGCCTTACAGTGTGGTACTCTTTGATGAAGTGGAAAAGGCACACGTCTCTGTATTTAACACCCTGCTTCAGGTTTTAGACGATGGAAGGCTAACCGATGGTCAAGGCCGCACTGTTGATTTCAGGAACACCGTGATTATCATGACTTCAAACCTTGGAGCGGAGTACCTCCTTTCTGGACTAATGGGCAAGGTCTCCATGCAAGCTGCTCGTGATCGAGTAATGCAAGAGGTATTTTCATCATGTTTCGAGCATTAAACAGAGCCATACATGTTTGTCTTTTATCAAAATTGGAAGTGGTAATGTCTTACTTGATACTTGACAGGTGAAAAAGCACTTCAGGCCCGAGTTGCTCAATCGGCTTGATGAGCTTGTGGTGTTTGATCCTCTCAACCATGAGCAACTAAGGAAGGTTGCAAGGTTGCAAATGAAGGATGTTGCAGTCCGCCTTGCTGAGAGGGGAATTGCCCTTGCTGTCACTGATGCAGCATTAGACCATGTATTGGCAGAGAGTTATGATCCGGTTAGTATCATTATATATATATATATATATATATATCCTAAAATACTCCAGTTTTGAATCTGGGTCACTTTATCTTGTTTGAAAATACATACTCTAGACTTTGTCCTTATCCTTTCTATTCTTTACAGGTTTATGGTGCTAGGCCTATCAGGAGGTGGCTAGAGAAGAAAGTGGTGACAGAGCTCTCAAGAATGCTTATAAGGGAAGAGATTGATGAAAACTCAACTGTTTATATAGATGCAGGGCCAAGCGGGAGTGAGTTGGTGTATAGAGTGGAGAAGAATGGAGGGCTTGTTAATGCAGTGACTGGTCATAAGTCAGATGTGTTGATTCAGATCCCCAATGGGCCGAGAAATGATGCTGCTCAGGCAGTTAAGAAGATGAAGATTGAGGAAATAAATGATGATGAAGAGATGGACGACTAAAATTGTTTGTCCAGACACCAGAGATTATCCACGGCTGCATGTGTCTTTCTTTTGGCGTCTTTCTTTTTTCTCTTGAATGTTTGAAGTATGGTTGAATGAATGATGGGGGAGTTTCATCCCTTTTCTCTCTCGTCTCTTTCATGGATTGGATTGTTCTGAAATTCTTGAATTCAGTAGATGGTTTTGGTTGTAATGTTGCAAAAAGGGAACACTTTTTGGAGGGAATGTGACACCTGCCGTCCCCAAGTAGCTGCTATCCTATCAATAAGCTGACTGGCTCTAACCATATATTTCTTGTAAAATGGCATATGCTTGTAAAATAGAGTTTTATAATGAGAGATTGTATTTGCAATTTTGCAGTCTTGAGTGTGACTGTGCGTACAGTTTTAGAAAAAATGTTATTTTAAAAGGGGCATTATTGTAATTTTTAAATTTTATTTTTAAAAATATAATTTGTTTTTAAACATAATTATATAGACTTATATAAACAGTTTTTATTTACATTTACGTTTGGATTATGAATTTATCTTAATTTATTATTAAAATTTTTTTAAATTTTAACATAAAATATAATAAATAATTTAATTTTTTTTCAATTTTAAAATAATATTAATATTAAAAAATAATATTTTATCATTTCAATTTAATTCAATTTAGTATTTTTTTTTAAACAGTCTTTTATAATCCTTAGAGTTTGAATTTTTACAATTTATTAAGAAATAATTCATGTGTCAATGCCTAGCTACTAAAACAGAAGATGTTCTGTTAATATTCAAACCAACTCATTTTACAATCTAAACTTTTATAATTTAAAAAAAATATTCAGTGATGACAGTGTCATCGTGTGTATATATATATAATATATATTTAAAATATTTGTTGGATATAAAATGAATTGGTCCAATCCATTAGAAGCTTGTTAACAAGAATAAAAGAAATGGATAAAAGAAAAGGATTAAGTTAAAATTGCTCGCCCCAAAGCACCAAACTTGGCGGGCACTCAACCCTCTTGCATCTCCTCGCTTGCCTTGCTAAACACGCTAGACGAGAGCACCTTACTTGCAGCACTGTAGATGTCATGAACAAAGCGATTAAGTAATCTTGCCTCCTGAGGAAATAAAACTTGGCAGGCACTTTGTCCACTTGCATGGTGCACATCAAGGGGAAGCAATAAGGCTCACGCTAGAGGATAAGTAAGGTGAGCACATAGCCCGCCAGTACATGGAGAGCCTCTAGCGAGCAAAGGAGCTCACCCGAACAGGATCGGGCATGGAGGGTTTCAAGCAAACAAGGAAGGTTGGGGCGAGCAATAATACTCGCCTTGAGCAATAGTGAAGGATCATGTTGTAAAAGCTCGGATAAGCAATGTTCGCCCCAAGCAACACATGTGGCAAGCAATATCTTGGGTCGAGCAAGCAATTATCCTAGGTCATAGGCAGCCTGCAAGCATCTTGCCAGCCCAATGGGCAAGCACTGTAGCTCATCTAGAGTCACAGGTGTTGTGAAATTTTAATTTTATTCGCAAGTGCACAAATCGTACCAAAGTATATTTTAGCAAGAAGAAGACTGAATCTATAGGAACCTATGAAAACGTAGGAAACTAATCAAATATAAACTTAATAAATTATAATCTAGTTTAGAAAAATGAGTTCTAAGATTAAATAGAGAGTTAAAGAATTAAATAACCAATAAATGAAAGCAAGAAATAACATTGAAAGAAGGCTTGACGCTATCATCTTCAACTTAAATGAATGTAACAAAGGGAAGGGATTTAGAGATCTCAAAGAATTACCTCTAAGGGGGTTGTTTCCTGGAACGGCTCGGTAGGAACTCTCTGCAGTTTGTTGAGTATTGCCCTCTGAAGTAGCTGGGTGGGAGCTACCCTCCGAAGCAGCTCAGTTAGAAACACCCTATGAAGCCACTCGGTGGGAGCTACTCCCTGGAGCAGCTCGGCTAGAACTATCCACAGGGGCGACTTGTTGAGAGCCCTTCTTTTTCTTATGAGGGGCATTTGGCTTAGTGGGGCATTGTGAAGTGGCCAGGATCTCTTCGACAGGCACCGACTGGGTGGGAGCGGAAGTCCCTTCCTTTATACAGGACCGCTTGGCACGGTTACCTTTGGGAGGGAAAGCTGCACGACGTTTCTCTCTTAAAGGAGAGAATGAACCTGATAAAAAAGTCACGACCTAACACATGAGCGCAGTGCGGGAGAACAAGTTAGCGACGAATGTAATCATCATTTAGTAACGCATTAGATTCGGCTAGGTCAAGATGAGCCATTACCCAGGATATGACAGAGGCAATTCTGAGTTCCTCTCTCTCTAATAATGTAATAGCA
Source organism: Juglans microcarpa x Juglans regia (assembly GCF_004785595.1). Taxonomy (NCBI): domain Eukaryota; kingdom Viridiplantae; phylum Streptophyta; class Magnoliopsida; order Fagales; family Juglandaceae; genus Juglans; species Juglans microcarpa x Juglans regia. The sequence continues at coordinate 8,526,380 of NC_054604.1, forward strand.
AGAGATTTGGTGGTCGGAGCCTTACTCCAAATGGATCAGACAGGGAACTCGTTGTATTCACGCTCCCATTCCGGGCATTTTCAACCAGAGCCCCTAACAAAAAAGAATCGCCGATGCCACTTCTTTATTGTCGAATAACGCCTCTCCAAATTCATGAAGCATTTTTAGGCAGAGTAGGATTGGAAAAGGCAGAGTAGGATTGGAAACTGCAAATGTTCCCATTAAGCCGATTGATTCGGTATATACTTAGAAACTCTCGAGCAGTTAGATCGGGATAATTTTTGGAACCACTCAGAACGATTCGAAAGGCCACACAACTGGCCAAGACCAAGCACCAAGCATTCGGATTGAGTTGCGCCGAGGCAAGTTTCAGGAAGTCCAAGATGTCGCGCACAGGACGACAGAAGGGCAGACACAGTCTAATAGAAAACATATGGGGATAAAGAGCCACCTTCGTCGACAGGCCCTGCTCGTCCACCATTGTGACACAAAGTTGGGGAATTTCCAGAGCAGTCTCAATAGGAATGGAGAACTCTCTGTAGAACGAACGAAGTTCATTGTTAGTCATGGCTGACGTCCATCGTTTCCTAGCATAATAGTTGAAACGGGCTTCGTTCGCACTTCGCTTAGTCATGGTGAGAGTAGACGGAAGAATTGGGAAAACTTTTAGGGCTTCAGAGAAACAAAAAGAGAAGAGCAAGACGAAGGTGAAAGGAAAGAAAGAGGAGAAGGAATGAGGAAGAATAAATAAATAGGGACGGTATGATGGAACGGTTACATATCTGAAACGACGGCACAAGATTTAAAGAGACGCCTCGGCTGCAGGAAAACGGCGCGACGTTCCGCACACGTACATAGAACGAACCAATCTCGGACAACGTTGGCAAGCTAGAAAGTAGTTTTAATTAATGACACCGACATTAATGATTACGGAGTAATCGGTTCACATCAACAGCAAACGGGCAAGTGCCCTTTTGCCTTCTACATTTCCAGACTAGAGCCAAAAAAAAAAAATCTCTCTCTGAATTTCCAGCCCATAAGTGTGCTAAAAATTCGTAGGGTATTGTGAAGGGAGAAAATCCCTTATATTGGGCCGAAGCATGGGCCCAGGTCACGGCCCATGTGATATAGAGGCAAGGCTCGGCCATATCACATGGACTGGGTCAAATAAGTAATACCTGGATCAAGACTTGAGCAGGAGATCCAAGTTGGGTCATGCCGATGGGACAGAAGATGTAGGCAAGGCTTGAGAAGAAAAGAACATGGCATACAACCACCAGGCATGAGTGTCAGTAAGATGGAAGGGACCCGGGACATAAAGTATGCCACATTCAATGTGGCCTAGAGCAAAAAGCATGCGCCCAGTACAGAAGGCATGCGGCATTCAATGCAACCCAAGGCCTGAGCAATGCACAGCAAGCTTGAGCCCTTCACAGCTCGGCAAGGTGACGACTCAGCAGCAACTCGGTGAATAAACAACACAGACATATTATCTCCTGCTATGCAACACCCCACTATGGTGGGGACCTGGTCGGTAACTATAAATAAGACACTGCCAGCAGCAAACAAGGTAATAAGTCAATCTATCCCAGTCACCTTACAATCTCATCTTCATTATTGTTTATCATCTCCATCACCACTACTGATTTAAGTATCGGAGGATCAACGGACCCTGAGGTCCCCCCTTTAGCTACTGTGCAGGTGATCGCTCGAATACCAACGGCGTGAAATTGTCCAGGCTCGCAAAACACGACATCAACAAATTGTTATAATGTTTTATTTAAAGTAGTAAACTTATGTACAATTCGGCTATTATCAACAAGCTTGGCCTTCACTTATCCCTCATAGCTTGGAACACCATGACGAGCGATGGAGCTTGTGGGCTCTCAGTCTGCCCTCACAATGAGCAACAGACCTCATACTGAGCGCCATATGTGGCGAGGTATTAGCTCACCTGCACATGGAACATCAAGTGGTGAGCAATGCAGCCCACCTCCGAGTAACGAGCAAGCCAGGCACTTTGCAAACCCGTCAGCAAAGAGCATCCCTCCCAGGCGAGCAATAAAGCTCGCGTTGAGGGACAAAGGGGCCCGCGGGCGAGCAAGGAAGCTTGCCCTCAAGCAATGATCCTCACCCTCGCCCAAGTGATTTTCCTCAAACTTACAATTTAAATTTTACTTAAGCTAACAAATTTGAATTTGAATGTTCCCCTATAAAGCTCCTCAAAATTCTACAAGGCTCCAAAAGAGAATGGACAAATAGGAATATGACGATAGAAAAGTTGATAAACGGCACACTTTGCTAATTGGTATTTATTATCAAGGCTTAGGCATCCTGGGCTCAACCATGAGTCTTGATACAAGCAAGAAAAAAAAAGGAGGATATGCAGGCGATTGAGACAAATCACAACGAAAATAACTCAAGGACAGACAACCTCCATGAAGCAAAAACCACTCAAAAACCGACAACCTCCATCAAGCAAAAATCACTTGGCAGAGAACAATACCTATCAAGTAAAAACTGAAAGAAACAACTAAATGGCTCGAGTTTGCTTCCCTCAAACTCACTATTTAAATTTTATTTTCACTAACAAATCTAATTTTTTAATATTTTTTCTATGAAATTCTGTGGATCTCCACAAGATTCCCAATGAATGAATAAGTAGGAACGCAAAGATGGAAAAGCAACACAGTTTGCTCTCCAGTCTTAGTCAAAAATAATTTAGGCAATCTAGACCCCAAACAAGAGCCCCAAGGAGAATAAACGAAATAAAGGGGACAGCAGAAGGGGATCAACCCCGGTTAAACTGAAAGTTTGGAAACTAGGCCACCTGACCTAGAGCACCAACCGCGAAGTCACCCTTGAGCACCACTCGGGCACCTCAGCTCCCTATTTTCACCATAATAGATCTCTCTAGAGCACGCGCTCAGGTATGACGACTCTTCATTATCACCAAGGTAGGTTCACCTTCAAGCCTCACTTGGGTGCCTCGAGCTCTCGCTACACTTTAGAAAAAAAAAAAAAATAGGAGGAAAAATCCCAACAATGGGGTCAAGCCACACTTGAGCACTATTGAAATCAAATTATTACCAAAAGTCAAGTCCCTTGGTTCAAGTTTGTAAGTCTCAAACTCGTGGTTTGAATTATTTACACTAATCAATTTAGTTTTTGGGGAAAATTTCTCAGAATAGTTGGGTTGCCCTAGAGCCAAGCGCTTAAGCCCGTCTCAAAATAGGCGACCAAAGCTCACACATGGTTTCACCACAATATCGGTCAAGCAAGCCTCCCACACCCAAATAGCCAAGCGTAGCAATATGCAAGCCTCCCACACCCAAATAGCCAAGCCTAGCAATATCCGCTCTGGTCGATTTCTCCGATCCAGACCGACCAGCTAACAACCCCTAAGTCTAGCTCATCGAAAACCCGGTGTCAAAAGTAAAAGAAATAGATAAAGATAATAAAAGAGATAAAACTAAAATAGTCTCTTTTTATTTTCTATATAAAAGCAACATGCTTTTTATAGCCTGCCTAATGTACGTTAATGCCGCCACAAAATGGTACAATGTTCCAGAAATGGATGCTACTGATTACGACACATCAAACTTTGAAATGGAATCCCTTCTAGAATGTACACCTAAGATGAGTGGTCGATGTAATTCGGTAGTTGGTATGTTAAAAAACAAAAATTCAAAGTGTCATCGTGTCATGTGTGTGTATGTATATATATATATATATATATATATATATATATATATAAGATTTTTTTTTTAAGAGAAAAATGATACTTATGCAGGAGCATCGCATATTTAAAAAATAAAAAATAAAAAAAATCTACAATTTATATGAAAAAATTAATTTTTTAATAATAAATCTTATTATTTTCAAAAGAAATACGTGTACGACACTATATCTAGTATTACTAAAAAAAAAAAAAAAAAAAAAGAGAGAAGAAATAAAAGTGAAAAAGAGCTTACTAACAAAGAAAAATATGAAAAGCACATTAGATAAATAGGGGCTTTCAAGCATAACAACATTTGACGAAGTAGAAAGCTTTTATTTTCCTTTTCTCAAACAATACAAATTTGGACGGATGGGTACTATTATTATAAAAAATAAAAAAAAAAGTTATGCAAATTATAAGGTCAAGTAGCTGCTCATGTAATATTTTATAAATTATCGACGCTCGTAGATCAATCGATATGATATGTTAAATTTAATTTATAATAATAGAATAATTTTTACAATTTAACATATCAAGTGAAAATATATCGATCTATTTATAAATTAAAATTCTTATAATTATTTTGATGAACAAAGCACATGTTTTCTTTTTCCATATAGCAGATCTAGCCACAAGAGAAATAAGTTACAATTAATAGATTAAGATATAAAAAAAAATTAGAAAAAAAAACAGGATCCCAGGAGTCAAAAGGCTAAAGGCCGGTTTGGATATACAAAATCATCTCGTTTCATCTCATTTCATCATTATAATTTTCTTAAACTCATACATAAAATATAATAAATAATTTAATATTTTTAAATATCAAAATAAAAATTATATTAAAAAATTATATTTTAATAATATTTTATTTAACTTTTAACAAAATATCTCATTTCATCTGAATTACGTAACTAACGAAGCCTAAATCTAGTAAGCAATATATATATATATATATATATGTATTTATATATATAGTTTCTAGAAAGCTAAGACTTGAAAAAATGTGAGTAAAATTCAAAGCCAGAACAGAACGGGGAATTAAGTAAGTGCGTGGCCAGACTGGTTGGTTGCAAAACTTAATGTGCTACCGGACCGGACCATGAATGCATGTACGCATGGTCAACCACCAGATTGGCGATGTGTGTTTGGACACGACAATTAGTTGGTTAGTTATAAAAAGAGTGTACGTTATCTCTCGATCAGCTTGATTTGTCGTCTTTCGGTCATATCCCCATACACTTGTGGCTCTGATATTAGTACAACACGCACCGCTTTGTTATAGATGGAATTCCTAGGTGTTAAATATTCAACACCTGGCCGCCCCATTAATCCTTTTAAACTATGAATTTTTCATATTGGGTGGCAAACTTGTGATTATACTTGTCTGTTTTATTGCAATGAAAATATTAATATTTTGTCTGAATTTATTTCTTCATTTTAATCACTTATATATTAAATTTTTTTTTATATATTTTTTATTTTAAAAAATATTTAAAAATATTAAAAAATAAAAAAAGATAATAATAATAAAAAAAAAGACTTTCTACAAGCTAGCACATCTAACTGTCAAAATTGGATTGTAGCCAAGCAAAATTCTTATTGCATTCTTTAAGATTGCGTTTAGATGTTGAATTGAATTGAATTGAATTGAATTAAATTAAATTAAGATGATAAAATATTATTATTATTTTAAAATTAAAAAAAGTTAAATTATTTATTAAATTTTATATTAAAATTTAAAAAATTATAATAATAAATTAAGATAAATTAAAATTAAAACCAAAGAAATCTAAAACCAAAGAACTATGAGATATTTCTCAGAGTGCTGAAGTCATGTCACGACGGACACCAGATCCGATGAGGCCGGGTAGCTGTAGCTGTATAATGAACAGTTACTATCAAAGCGAATAATTAAGGAATAATTTATCATTCTCATACATTATTTTTTATTTTATTTTATTTATAATAAATATGTAGTGTATATATAATAAATAGAACTATTCAATTAATTTAATAAAAATACAATAATAAATAATAAAATAATATATAAAATAATAAAAAATAATTTTAAAATATATAAAATATAGATTATCATTCCTCAGCTCATGAACTCATACTGAAATGGGTTTAACTTACACAGTACCACGGCTATATGATTACTCCCTTGGGCTGTGAATTAAGAGGTCTAATTGCTCAACTGCTATAATTATTCCTTACGAACCAGTACTGTATTTCTGCATCCGGAAAATGCTGAAGCCACCGACACTTTCCACCGTCTCCCGATTCACTTTTTCTTTTCTTTTTTTTTCTATTGTGTTTTTTATTTTATTTTATTTTACTTTAAAAAAAATTACATTAAAAAATGCTTCAAAAAAAAAAAAACTTACGCAGTCAGTGGAACTCCTTGATGGCTCTAGGAGCCTCCTTCTATATATTGCTGTCATTTCTGTTGAAGAATATAATTTAGTTTGTTATTATCTTGATTTGATTTTTATAATATTTAATATATTTTTATCTTATCTTATTTTAATATAATTTTTTTATAAATAGAAGTGTATGTCTTATATTCCGTAATAATTGAGAAAATAAGCATGTAGTCTTCAAAATTTGTTTCTCTCTTTCTCTCTTCTTCATCCTCTTTTATATTATATTTTATTTTCAATCACAGTATCATAGCCCTTGACTATAATGCTAGGATCGATCACGTGGGATATTTATTTTTCTGCTAGCTTTACCTCTCACAAAATTTTCATCGCCGCTGAATTATGTATTGTCTCAAATTAATGCGTTTGGATTATCTCTATTAGCTATGAGATATTTTTTTATTGGGTTTTGATCTGTTGTGAGCATTATTTGAAGTTTCAGATCCAATTTTGACCTTTTGATTTTGGTCTAATGGTTGACTAAGGTCATATATAGCTCATTGTTGATCACAACTCTAGATTTGATGTTCAAGTTGCCAGACACTTCATCAACACCATCATCTCATCAGAACTAATGAATATGAATGCTACTTTCAAATTTCAAATTTAAGATTTCAAAGTTCTCCACCTTAAGTTTGAGAGGGATGTCGAAGATAATATCAAATTAATAATTTGATTTGATTTTCACAATTATCAAATCACTTTGATTTGATATCAAATCACAAGAGAAATATTTTAGCTACAAAGAGATCTTATAAAAATAAACCTATAAATTGATAAACTTAGTTTGTGTGATACATTAACGTTAGATCTATTTTACAATAAAAATAATTTTATAATATAACGTATCACATCTAACCACATCAGTTTATAAGTTTACTTTTGTAGAATTTTTTAATGGATGTAACACTTCTCATCTGCAATGACTGCAGTAGAAGCCCTAGAAATCCCTCTTACTTGGCTACAACTCAAATTAACCTTAGAATGGCCCCCTCCCCTCCTCCATATTGCAACTTATAACCAAAAAAATAAAAGACTATATAAAAAAATAAATCAAAACTCTGCAACTTAGTGTAATTATATATTAATGAGGGTAGGTTTAATTTATATATAAGCATATTGCATGGTCCTAATTATAAGTAGATGTGTGGAATTAATGTATAGTTTTGGACGTTAATTATTTTAATTATTAGAGGTAATTAGGCCTGTTCCATTCACTAATTAATGCATGTATTATTATTAGAGGTAATTTACTGCATGTTCCAAGCTATGATTATATCGACCAAATTATAACATGATGCCCTAGCTAGCAATTAAAAGTTCAGTTTCTGTTGTTCAACATCAATATATAATTAATGAAAAATACTCAGACTGATTACTAATTAATCCATTGGATTGAATCTATCCCTTATGATATTTATTACTAATTTAATACTGTCTGAAATATTTATATGGAAAACAATAAATGCTTTAAAGTTTACTTCTTGAGTTACTCTTTTTTATTTGGTCCACGAACTTAAGATTTTTTATTTTTTGGTTATGTAGCTCTCTAGAAAAATATTATTTTTAAAAAACCATCAAAGTAAACAAAACTCAAAAAGTTTAGAAAAATAATATATTTTATTAGAATTTCGTTTAAGAATTATCTTCTAGTTGTATCTCTACATTTTTTATGGGGAAAGGAGAGTGGTGGATCATGATTAATAATAGAGTTTGTAAAAGACTATAAAGTCACTACTAAATTCGTTCGAATGGATAAATATCTATTCGAACAAAATATTTTATGACAAATAAAATCGTCTCAAAAAGGGAAAACAGTTCGAACAGAACAAAATAGATTCGAACATAGAATCAATATATGTTCGAACAGTATATAATCTGTTTGAATAATAATATTGGCAGGAAATTAATTTATTTTTTCCAGGAAAAGTTAATAACCATTTGAACTTAAATTTATTTGTTCGAACGGATATTTTTTCCATTAATTTGTTTATCATCATTAATTTGTGCATATATTTTTCCCAATAAAGTAATAAATTTTTTTTCATTAATTTGTTATCATTTTCAAAATATAAAAATGTGTATATATTATATATTATGATTTGCGGTGAGTTAAAATATTTATAGATTAATTTTATGAAATTAGTTTCAAAACTTTATAGTGATTTCTTTCATGTTAAATTTATATAGATATAACTTTAAAGATAGTATCATTTTTTATATTATCATGAATGGCAAGTAAAATGAAAAAAATAAACAAGGTAGCAAATACGAAAAATAAAAATCATGCATTAATTATATTCCAAATATATAATGTTCAATACAACATAAAAAAGTAAAATAATAACTAAAACGATCTATTTGCTAAGTAGATCAACATCCACTTGTAACATTTTAATGTGTCCTTCCAGATCCCTAAGCTTCTCCATGATAGGCCCAACGAACTCTACAAACAGAGCTTGTACCTGATCCAAAGTAGCTCCAGGAGGCTGTCTCTCAGCAGTGGGAGTACTTCTAGAAGCTGGATCTGTCAGCGTGGCACTAGGCTGTTTTGGTGCAGTTTTTCGCAAGTGCCCCTTGCTCTTACTGAATGTGATCATGTTAAGGGGCCCCATCTATGGCGACCTCCGTTCAGTCACATACACTGTAACCCCTGATCGGAGTATGAGGTTAGATATCAGCAGTGCAAATGGTAGACTACCTCCACTGGAACAACGTGACTCCGATCAAATGCGGAGGAATAAATACAATGCCAGATCAATGGGCCCCCCGTGCTATCCGCAACAAAAATCTGGCTTAATCTATCCCGAAATTAGTCTTGTATTTTTTCATATCTATGTTATAGCCAACAATCAAATTAAGTATTCTGAAAAATGTTATACAATCGGCCTGTCAGATCACCTTGCTCCCATCATATGGAGAAGCGAAAGGGTCTCGCACTAGCTGACGCACCTGATCGTATGTGAGACCATCATCAGGTAGATCATCATCCTCACTACCATCCTCACTAGCATCCGACTCTACATTCAGAGCTAGCATGGAGGATGTGGCCGGTGTGTCGGAATTAGATGGTGCAGCCGCTGGTCCCCATGTAGCCGCTATAGGATATGAGCCGCCCACGCACGGGATGTCAAGGAACTCAGCAATAATGCGGGGAGAGAAAGTAATACTCACTCCTCTGACCGATAAGGTGTAGAATAGAGCATCAGCCCTATCCTCTCCCATGGCACGGTAAAACTCACCGACCATCTCTAGATATGTAGTCCCCTACTCGGTGAAGATAAACTGTATGCTCTGTCCCTCCCATGAAAGATCGAAAAGGTCAGACAAAATGATCTCACGCTTGACAAGTATAGGCCTCGTCTCCTGAGCATGAGCTGCTCCACTACTTTGGTCAGGCTGATCTCTCGAACGTTTTTTCCGCTAGATGTCATTAGTATACTGTTTAACCATAATGAAAGTAGGAATATAATTAACCATAATATTTAAATTATATTATTGAAGAATTATACTATATTGAACTGAATTGAAATAATTAGTTCGAACGTAACATATTCTGTTAGAACTAGTAAAATCTATTCGAATGGACTGTTCTATTCATTCAAACCGGCAATTTTTGTTCATTCAAACGAATTTATTTTGTTCGAACCGAAATATATATGTTTGGCAACTGAGAGTTCGAACGGACTAGAGTTCATTCGAATGGGAACACGCCAAACAACCATGGCTGAGTCGACTCAGCCCCGAATGAAAAAACTCAATCTAGATGTTATCTTTTGTTTTAATCGGTAGAAATAATTAAGGAGTGAAGCTCAATCGTTTCTATCGATTATTTTGATGTTATTTCTACGGAATATACCAAAATGGGAGATTTCGGATTCGAAATCCATACCTCCCCCCCCCACCCCCCCAAAACACAACACATTCAAACATAAAACCAAACAATAAATGTGGAGACTTGACCCGTATCTCTTAGAAGTTCAAATGTAGAGTTGCCACGGCAGTTGAGTGATGGTTTTCGCAGCGGAGATAAGGGGCAAAATCGTTGCTCTCGATGGCTGCTAGTTCGAACTAGAGTGATTTGTTTCATTGTATTCGAATTGGGTATATAATGACCATGGCGTCTCGTTCGAACTAGATAAATATCTGTTCGAACGGTTATTATACTAATATATTTCTAATTATATTACTAATAGTAATATATAATAATACTAATATTACAAAGTACAAAAATATTAAAATAAAACTAATAATAGTATTTAATACTTTTATTTAATATATTTAGTATATTATTTGTAAATATATTTATTCTATTACCTACAACATACTAAGTACTTAGTATAATTACAATGGCTTAATTATATAGCTACTACATAAAAGTTATGATAACTATACTCGTATAGTTTATATAATATGATAACACAACTATAGTTACTAGTTACTATTATAAGTTATGATAACTGTACAAGTTAATATAATTAATATATATAGTACTTATTAATTATATAGCTACTATAGTGTAAGTATTATATATAGTTACTATATAGCTATAGCTATTATAAGTTATGATAACTATACAAGTTAATATAATTAATATATATATATAGTACTTATTAATTATATAGCTACTATAATGTAAGTATTATATAGTTACTATATAGTTATTATATAGTTATAACTATTATAAGTTATGATAACTATACTTATTATATTTTATATAACAAGGTAACAAGTTATATAATATATAGTGCAAAATTAGACATATAGTTACTTTATATATATTAATAAGTTATGATAATTATACTCATATAAGTTATATAATATAATACTAACTATGTTATAAGTACTATATATTAATAAGCACTATATATTAATAAGTACTATATATTAATAATTAGTATATAAGTATTATATTAACTATTAGAAGTATATTATATATCATCAATTATAATATAAAACAGTTGCTATATCGTGTATATATATATATATTATATACAATATAATATTAAAATATTGTATACAATGGATTATTAAAATTATACGAAATTACTTATAAGTATAATAATACTATTATTAGTTCGAACCCAATAACGTCCCATTCGAACGGATTTATCTCGTAGAATGTGTTTGGAGGAAAACTTCGCACCAAATACTCTAAATGTTAGTTTATTCGAACGTAAAATTTTTTTATTCTAACGCACTAGTGGAATTGTATTACGAAAATACCCTCTGAGCTTCTCTACATTTGAAGAATATGTCAATGAATATTTTGATTTGTTAGTTCGAACAACAATATTCAGAGGCGGACGAACCATATGAAGAAGTTGATAATCTAGCAAATGAACAAGCATATCAAGAAAACGAAGTAGGCATCAATCTATTTGTTGATCTAAGCTAATATGATCTAGTCTCATAGCATAGAGAAGATGTTCACACTACAACAGCAAAGCTCTTTTGGAACGAAATTCCAAAAGATAGCCATCTTGTCCCAAAAATCTTTTTGAGACGAAAAAAAACCTTCCTGAGCTCGTTCTAACAACACTGTGCCAAAAGGTATACTGGAACGAAAATCACCATTTCATCTTAAAAAATATCTTTTGGGACGAAATTGAAGGAAACCGTTCGAACACGTTCAAACGGGAATTTCTTTTGTCATAGTTGAAAGTCGTCCCAAAATATCGTTCGAACGGAAACAATTTGACGTTCGAACAATAGTAACGTGTTTGAACGATTGTAAAATAGCTTTGCGTTCGAACGTTAAAGGGTCAGATTGAACGGTATATAAGTTCGAAAGATATAAGTTATGTTCGAACACTATAGAAATAAATGACGTTCGAATGTTGTGTGATGTTCAAACTCTACGAAAATAAATTACGTTCGAACATTATGTTAACGTTTGGCGTTCGAATGTTATTTTGTCGTTCGAACGATAACTTTTTTATTTATAGTCAATAATAAAAAACTAAATAGACATTCATAATATTTGAAAAAATACATTATAAACTGTTTAACACTCACAAAAGTTTTAAAATAAGTGCGAACTAAATAAATAACCGTGAGATTGGCATTGTTCGTATATAAATAGATAATTCCAAAATCTGTATGCAAAAAACCATCAGTTGCTTGGATGCCTATACTGTTGCATAAGCTGCTGCATTTGGAGTTGCATTTGTCTTCTGAACTCTTCTTGTTGTTCTTCATGTTGTTTGAGACGCATCTTCATATTTGCTTGTTTTGCCAATTGAGCCTCTAACTCATGCTGCCTTACAGTCATTTCTTCGATTCTGGAATTCGCATTCTCTAGCGCTACAGAAGTTATAGATGCATTCCTAGAAGAAGAGGAAGAGGGAGAAGGCTCTACACAGTGACCCAAACCCCTTAAATATCCTGAACGTTGGCCCAGGACTTGTGTAAAAATATCAATATCACTTGTTGAGAAATTTTGATCTGTCGCAGATTCAGCACGTAGGACAACCATTTTATCCTAGACATATATAAGATAAAGAATTAATATCGTTATAAATACTCTAATATATTTAATTAAAATAGGTTATAATACTTACATTATTTTCATGGGCATCAGGATGAGTTCACTCTCCATTACGATCAATGTGCGATGCAACATATAATTTTGTCAGATCATAATTGGTATCTGAATTTTTCTACAATAAATGTGTTAAGATATAAAGTCATTATGATTCATCCAAATAATTAACTATATCCAATAAAAAAAATAGAAATACCAATTTCTTAGAGAGGCGATGGAAAGATCTTGAGCCTGCATGATGATTAATCTTCAATTTTGATCTATTTGTTTTGTTTATAGAACTTCACTCCTTCAAAGAAATTGAAAATATTATGAAGCGAAATGACAAGTATGACAAATAAAATAATTAAATTTAATTATACCTAATATGATGGATCCTCAAACATGTCACAAAGTTTTTCGCACTCAGAAGGTTGGATATCTTGAAAAGGATGTTGGCGTGCAGCTTCTTTCTTCTCAAACTTATTATAATGCTCATGACATATCATCGCCTTATATTTGCGAAATGCATTACCCATAAGCTCTTCTACAGTCTTACACTCCTCTTCGACCAAAATTTAATTTGAAATCATTATTAAAAAAAATAGTCACAAACACATTATCATTTATAATATTCTAAATTTAAGTAAAATATAAAAATTTATTTTATTAAATTAATGTTTCAAACATTACCAAACAACGCTTCTTGATAAACTCTTTAACATTTTGGGAAACTTTCTTCCATGAAGTCATTGCCAAAGGTGTGTAAGTTCGTGTAAGAGCACCCACATACAATGCAAGCCAAGCTGCTGGTTGTCTTTCGCCCCCGGTAAGTTCGTCAGGAATGTTATCCTTGATCTTACCCATCTTATGATATTTTTCTAACGTCACCCCTCTAGTGGTGTCTCGACCTTGACAAGATTGTACTGTAGACTCTATAAAATATAACATTGTAATCAATTTCATTTATATGTCTATTATATGACCTTAATTAATAACTTTTATGAGTATTAGATTTTTACCTTGTTCTGTAGAGTCAATCTCTAATGGTGAGTCTGAAGGAGAGTTAGGAACAAGTGGAGATGGGTTGCGAACTTCCTTCCTCTTTGGCGGCATAATTTCAAACTACTGATACATTCAATAAGTAAAATATTTGTCATCAAGTGTAATGTTAACACATTATTGATCAATCATAATCTGTATCATTTCATTTGACAATTCGCTCTCATCATCTGTAGATACTTTAGATGATTCAATATTTTCCTCAACTGTCGCATCAATAATTTCAGCCTCAATATATTCTTTATTTAATGGAATCATCTCATACTTGCTCAAATCTACAAACAAATTTAAGGCGGGTTGACTCTCTTGGTATTATTCTTGAGTAGAGGGGTCATCTTCTTCTTCATCTTGTCCTTCCGCCTGAGGGATAACATCATATATATTTCTTGGAGAATCTTTTTGTACTACTCGCCATTGATTTCCTAACTTTGAGTCATCTAAGTAAAATACTTGAGATGCTTGAGAAGCCAAAATAAAAAGATCATCTTTATACCATTTTTTTGATGTATTAACACTCAAAAAATATTCATCATCAAGGACTCTAGTACAATGATTGCTTAAATCCCACCAATCACATTTAAACAGATACACCGCAAGCTCTCCCAAATATTTCATTCCAATTATATCGACAATAACCTCATAGAAATTAATATTTTCTCCATCATGACTTCCTTCGGCTAGGACACCACTATTTTGGCTTTTCCTATAACAATCTCGATCTATTATGTGATACCTACTTCCTAGATAAATACACGCAAAATATTGAGCAACACGTCTCGATGGGCCACACGACAATGCATACAGTTCATCCGATATATCATTTAGATTATTCGCATGCATTTGCACAACCTACATATTGAGTAAAACCTATATTATATCAAATTTTAAATCAATATTTTTTCATTGGTTATTGAGTAACGTATATGTAATGTCATTACCCGTTCTTCAAACCATCTCGGGAACTCCTCTTCATATTTCTGGTTTATATCATTTACTCTCAGTTTCTTGAGCACGTTAATATGATCACTGAAATTGATGATTACCACAAATCTTTTATATTCTTAGATTTTTTTTAAAGTAAATGAGCGAATTTAAATTAAGAAAAAGTTATAACTTACTTTAAGTAGTTCTCTATCTCAGGGCAATTGTTCAGCATGTACCACTGAGTTTTCTCGAACTCTCTTCCACACAAGTCATAACCACGCACTGCATCAATTGGACGTACTTGTTGGGAAAACACAGAAAACACATTCCGTTGTCTTACTCGGTCAACGTCAAAGTTTCTTTCCGGCCGATCAAACCAAGTGTCAACTTCGTGGAAATATTTGGAACAGAAGGTATGCCACTCATTGTCAATATATGCTTCTGCAATTGATCCTTCTGGGCGGGCCTTGTTACCTACTGTAAGTTTCAACTTTCCAAGAAATCGTTCAATGTGATACATCCATCTATATTGAACTGGTCCTGCAAGTCGAGCCTCGCGTGGCAAATGAACAGCTAGGTGAACTATGACGTCGAAAAATGACGGTGGGTAAATACTTTCTAGCTTACACAATATTATGGCAATTTCTCGTTCCATTTGATCCAAAGCTTCTACATTCAACGTCCTAGCATATAAGTCTTTGAAAAATGCACCCAAATCAGTTAAAGCTAGGCGCACATCTCTCGTCAAGTACCAACGGATACCAATAAGCAAGATACGCTGTAAGAAGACATGACAATCATGACTTTTTAATCCAGTTATTTTCCAATCATTTGTTCTCACACGCCTTGTTAGATTTGAGGCATAACCATCCGATAATTTTATTTTCATTAGCCACTCACAAAATGTAACCCTTTCGTTCCTTGACAATGTATATCACTCAATCAGCATGTAGGCAGACGAACCATTTTCTTGCACGTTATGAATCATTCTACAATCGTGCAAAAGTGTTATGGCCCCCATCATTTGAGCTTGATGTGTCTGTCTCACCTTCATCCATAAACATTCTAGCACCAATGTCACCTAACATTTGCTCTATATCCTCATTGTATTCATCTCCAATAATTTTTGGTTGTACATCTTCATCAATATCTTCTTCTTCATGTGGAGCCTCAAATGAAGTTAGATATAGTTCGTCGTGTAAGACCCAATCAGTATAACCCTTATCAATACCTTTGACAAATAGATGCTCTCTCACCAAGTCTATCTTATGAGATCACAAATTCCTACATTCTCTACATGGGCATCTAATATGCCCATCACTATCGCATGTACCCAATGCGAACTCCAAGAATTTCTTAACACCTTCAACATATACATTGTAATTCTGGCCCAATCAATCGCTAACTATCCAACTCTTATCTATGCTGATTATATTCATTACAAACAATCACATGTGCGTCAGCAAACAAGCATGTATCATGTATCAATCAAGGATTATGCCACCTTTCACCGAGTAGTTGGTACTATCCCGTTCAGGATTGTAAGATCATAGTCGCCAACCTATGATCTATTATTTGTCACGTCCAATAAAATTTCGGCAGCATCTCCCCATAGTTTTCCAAATATGCTCGTTTGGTTGTGTGCACTGACGATTAACATGTCCTTGCACCATCACCGAAACTGCATATCTAAAAAACAAAGGATAAATCTACCAAAATCATAATGTTGGACGACAACAGTTATAGTTCGATAGTTTGCGAGAATGATCTTACAATCCCAAATTGTCCACTCTGGATAATTCAAGAGTTATCAATCAAGCATTCATCTGAATTAATAACTCTCGAAAGGGTCTAAGGTTTATTTTGATGAACAAACAATGCAAGATATGCTAACATATGTCAAACAATAACAACATATTATTTCTACAACAATACAATAAAAACATAATTAGTAGGTATTATTTAAAGATTTAATAGTATTTTAATTAAAATATTAATTTTATTAATTTAGAATTAACTATTTAAGACTTAAGTGTTATTAAATTTAACTATTTATATTTTAATTTAAAGATTTAATAGTATTTTAATTAAAATATTAATTTTATTAATTTAGAATTACCTATTTAAGTGTTATTAAATCCTAACTATTTGTACTTTAATTTAAAGATTTAGTAGTATTTTAATTCACAAACTTCATTTTATTAATTTAGAATTAGGTATTTAAGTATTATTAAATCTTAATTATTTGTATTTTAATTTAAAGATTTAATAGTATTTTAATTTAAATACTTAAATCTTATTAATTTAGGATTAACTATTTAAGTGTTATTAAATCCTAACTATTTGTATTTTAATTTAAAGATTTAGTAGTATTTTAATTTACAAACTTAATTTTATTAATTTAGAATTAAGTATTTAAGTATTATTAAATCTTAACTATTTGTATTTTAATTTAAAGATTTAGTAGTATTTTAATTTACAAACTTCATTTTATTAATTTAGGATTAAGTATTTAAGTATTATTAAATCTTAACTATTTGTATTTTAATTTAAACATTTAATAGTATTTTAATTTAAATACTTAAATCTTATTAATTTAGAATTAACTACTTAAGTGTTATTATATCCTAACTATTTGTATTTTAATTTAAAGATTTAGTAGTACATATAATTTACAACTATCCTTATATATTTGTATTCTCATTGTAAATACATAGATGTATTGTTTACGTTCGAACGGTGATAAATTATGTTCGAAGATAACATACACGTTCGAAAGATAAGACTAACCCGTTCGAACGGATTCATTCTAAATTTCAATCGTCTTCAACAACGAAAAACCCCTTAATCACGAACTCACAGCAACACAAACAACAAATATCCAGAGCATACAAAATTCCAATATTGCAAAATATTATATTCAAACTAAAATGAGAATATAAAAGGCATACCTGAATTTTTAGAGATGAAAATACAAGGAGATTAGATTATATGCCGTGTGAAGGAGCTCCCCAACAAGTAGTAATTCGAGAATAATTGAGTGAGATGAAAACTCTTTTGAGTTTAGGGGCTAGATTTAGGAAGAATTATACCTGGTCTCGTGAAGGGTCTCTGTTTTGTGAGAGACTAAGAGTGGCGCGTGGGAGAAGAGCGAGATTGTGAGGTTCTGTCGTGTATTTGCAGAAGATTTCATGTTTGAACGGTTATTTACTAACCGTTCAAATGTGAAAATATGTAGCGGGAAAAAATTTCCTCATAAATTTTCATGTTCGAACGTATAAATAGTATGTTCGAATGGTAATGGATGCATTCCTGCTCGAACATTAACTGTTTGAACGTTTATTGTTAACAGTTCGAATATTTTGGTAAATGTTTGTTAATATTTTTTTTTTTACACCATACCTTCAAATAAAAGAACAATATTAATATATATAGACATATTAGATGATATTATAATTTAGTAACATAGCAATATCATGTTAATATATTAGACTATATATATAACATATATATAGTCTCATATATAATGTCATCTATAGTACTAGCATATATAATGTCATCTAATTAGACTATAACACAAATAATTTTTGTTAATATATTAGACTATATATATAACATATATATAGTATCATATATAGTGTCATCTAATTAGACTATAACACAAATATATTATGTGAAAATATTAGACTATATATATAACATATATATAGTATCATATATAATGTCATCTAGTACTAGCATATATAGTGTCATCTATAGTACTAGCATAGATAGTGTCTTCTAATTAAACCATAACTAAAATACAATATGTTAATATATTAGACTATATAGATAACATATATATAGTGTCATCTAATTATATTATAACTAAAATATATTAGATTATATATATAACATATATATAGTATCATATATAATGGCATCTATAGTACTAGCATATATAGTGTCATCTAATTAGACCATAAATACTTAATTAACATCTTAATATATTAGACTATAGATATCATATATATAGTCTCATATATAGTGTCATCTAGTTAGACTATAACTAAAATATAATATAGTAATATATTAGTATAATATTTAAGTAAACCGTTCACATTCGAACGGTATTGCATAAATAAGTTCTCGCGGACGGTCATTTTCACGGATGTTCGAACTATTAACAAAACTTCGTTTTCTCCAAGTGAACCGTCCATCTCCGCCGTTTAAAGTCGCCGTCGCCAACATGAACAGTACCCAGTCGAAGTCTCTTCCTCTAAGCACCGGTATGCTACTTTTCTAACTATTTTACCGTTTAAATTTAGGTTTTTGATGGATTCTTTGTTTAAATTAGGATAAAACAATTTATCAATCAATACTCAGCATAGATTTGCTTAAATCCATTGTAAGAAGGTTTATTTAAGTCTCTTTGTATTTGTTTGTTGAAAAATCGATGGAATCAAAGGATTCTATGAATTTCAATGGCTGAGTCGACTCAACATAGGCGCTAGGTTAAATTCGTATAGCGTTCGGACGCTGGTTAATGCGTTCGAACGGTACCAACCAAACATTTAGTATACCGTTCGAACGTTGGTTTATATATTCGAACGGTATACAAGCCAAACAGGTTTGCATACCGTTCGAACACTAATTTAAGTGTTCGAACGCAAATATTAATTTTATTAATATTAGTGAATCGATGTTTTTATTCCATATTATAGTTCTATTAAATCTTAACGAGAATATATATTATATTATAATTAAATTATTATAGAAATTTATCACATTTTGTTAAATATTTAATTTCTATTAATATTAATCTAATTATATTTTATTAAATTACTATTTGTATGTAATTTAGTGATTAGTTATTTATTATATTTTTATCGTTGATGTTGTATTGATAAACTCTTTAATTGTAAATTTTAGGTTGATTAAAATGTCTCCTTCTAGTGCGGGATGTAAGTGACGCAATCCAGCTGAGACTAGTATCAGTCCAGGAGGGAGAGGGCTGTTTTAGTAGAGCGACAAGTGAAGTTTTCTGACTTCCAAAGTCTTGTTTGGGAGGGTCATTCCTTACCATCAGTCTTCAGAGATCATGGTTGGGGACCTATCTTAGATGAGACGAATATATCATGGGGGACCATCTCCTATATTGACATTGTTTCTGAGTTCTATAGAAAGCTCGGTGGTGCAGCCCAGATGACAGAGGGGCATACAATATTTCTGTCCGAGGAGTTTCAATTGTATTTTCACAGGATGGACTCGCTGAGCATCTCGGTATTCCTAGGCTACCAGATGCATATCCGAACGTGGTACCTAGAGAGTCTGATCCTTCAGCTGGGGCAGAGACAGCTGAGGAAGAGGCACCAGTTTATACAGATGAGGTCGATACCCTTGCAGATCATGAGGTGAGGGATTTGATTGTTGGTCCAGATGCTCCCCCGTATGACGAGACGAAGAGCATAGAAGGCAGATCTATCTTCTTTCTTCAAGATCCTGAATTTGATAATTGCCAACAATATTGACCTTCGGTAGCACAAGACAGAGGTTGCATTGACCTGAAGAAATTTATGATACGGGTCGCTCGTGATATTCCTATTGACCTGGTGGGGTATATATTCAATAGGATTTGATCAGAGTCCTGGTACATTTGGAAGGATATACTGCCATTCGGGATCCTGATCACCCGATTTCTACTATTTACCGGTGTCGTGCCTGATGTTGTAGAGCGTAAACGGGAGCCAATGAGACCGATCAGCAGCACCACCCTCTCACGCAGCACGGGACACTCGAGACTGCGTCTTCGTGGACATGTTCCAGGCCCGGGTGATCCTCAGAGAGATGCACAGCCGGGAGATCATGATTTATATTTGGCATTACTTTTGTGCCCGGGAGGAAATCCATTGAGCTTGTAGCACTTTCTTTGGTGTGTCTCGGTATACGGCAATGAGAACACACAGGTAAATTTGGGTTTGCTTTGAAACATTGCTCCAACGAATGTCTGGAGATGTTGCAATGAGAGTAAAATAATCGATCTCTATGATAAGCAGATGGACTGCATTGATCTGGTCCCTTGGCAGCCATTGCAATAGGTGCTGGTGAGGAGTGTAGTTGTCTGTGCCTCTCCTTTTGTTGAACAAGAGATAGAACACGATTTAAGGCAAGGAGAAGATCATTGAGCAGAATCTGAGCTCGGATCGAATCATAAGAGTCATTTAGTCCCATGAGGAACTGCATGACCTTGCTTCTATGAGTATAATCCATTAGTGTTTTTACTGCTCCGCATGTACATGATGGTATAGGCTCATATATTTCAAGTTCATCCCAAAAACTCTTAAGTTTGTTGTAATACTGACTTACCGAATCATCATCCTGTGTGAGTGAGGAGATAGATTTGGTGAGTTGAAAAATTCTGGGAGCATTTTGGATTGAGAATCGTTCACAAAGATCATTCCACAAACTAGCAGCAGTTTCTGCATGCGCGATGCTCGATTGATGTTCAAAGTTGACTAACTGTTGTATCCAAGCAATCACCATATTATTGCAGCGTTCCCAAGGGGCATACAGAGGATCTGCAGTAGTGGAAGGTTTGAGAATTTTCCCATTGATAAATCTAAGTTTGTTTTTGATAGTGAGAGCCCAACGCATGATTCTTGCCCAAGTCACATAGTACTTAGTGATGAGTAAATCTGGAACCAGTGGAGAAGAAACTCATTCACCAGGCTAGATGTAATAGGGATTAGGGGGATGGTGTGGATTGGTTTCAGGATTGGAAGACATATGGGAATCATTGGTTTTAGTGTTTGGAGGTGAGGTGTCTGTCATGGCTTTGGTACCATGTTAATAGTGGCACAGAGAAAGAAATGTAGTGAAGAGGTTCTGGAGAAGATGAACGTAACAGAGTGCCAAAGTTGGTGAATAATTGAATTGTATTCTATATCTCATTTATAGATGTGTATCGCTATTTATATATTACAAATTGTAATAAATAATAAAATGAATAAAAGAATAGATTGACAGGTCACAGCCTCTAACAAAATTATATTCCTCATTTCACTGTTATATCTTTATCGAGAGGAACCGTTGGCATCTTGGGTCCATGCAGTTTCATCATAACCATATATTTAGAATGTCGATAATAAACTTAGAAATATATTTATTCATTACAATATATATATATATATATATATATTTATAATATATTTTCACTGGGTCAAACAATTATAATGTCACAATCCTCGAGAAAAAGTCCAAAAAATGATCAACGGAGTACAGAGGACAGTGTCGAAAAATAGATTGAAGCTAACAGTCAAAACCAACCTAGCTAACCCGCACATGCATGCACACGTTTCAACCAACTCGTGAATATCACTTACTCAGCCCCATATATCTTCCCCTCCCCTGCCCCTTAACTCCAGTACCTCTCTGCCCAAAGCTTCACAGCACAGACAAAATTAAAGCTCGCCATGTCTCCTTCATCTCTCATTCTCGCCACCATTTTCTTCGCTATCTTCCTCTTTTACCTCCTCAAGCTTACCACTCGCCGCCCCGGCCACCTTCCCCCCCTCCCTCCTGGCCCAAAGCCATGGCCGATCATCGGAAACTTGCCCCACATGGGCCCCGTGCCCCACCACTCCCTCGCCGCCCTCGCACGCACCTACGGCCCTCTCATGCACCTCCGTCTCGGATTCGTAGATGTCATCGTTGTTGCGTCGGCGTCCGTAGCCTCCCAGTTCTTGAAGACCCATGACGCAAATTTCTCCAGCCGGCCGCCTAACTCCGGTGCCAAGTATATTGCTTACAATTACCAGGACCTCGTCTTCGCCCCCTACGGCCCCCGGTGGCGCATGCTCCGGAAGATTAGCTCCGTCCACCTCTTCTCCGGAAAGGCCTTGGATGATTTCAGGCATGTCCGCCAGGTTTGACTCATTCCCCAGCTGCTTTCGAGTGACGTCAAGCATGCATACATTAAACATACATACATATATATATATATATAATATTTGATTATAGTATATAAAATATGACATGACAAGTATTTTTCATGTTCATGAAAATTGTATTTGCAAACTGGCATATGCATGGATCAGAAACATGTAGAAAGTGTGTCCTAAATTAATGCCTTGCAAGTAGGATTAAAAAAAATAATAATAATTTGAAATATTTCAAATTAAACAATTATTAAGTAGAGAAATACTTTAACTATAAAGTAATTACATAAAATTAATTTTATAAATTAATGTAGTTTGATGTGATTTTTTATATTATAAAATTATTCTTATTGTAAAACAGATCTAATAAATTACATAAAAACACGTTAATTTGTGATATAATATTTTTGTGATTGTACCACTGTATTAAGTATGTTGGATTCTTTAACGTATTACCTTTTTTATTTTTTGTTATAATTATTAAGAATTATAAATTATTTTTGGAGGGTACACTTTATTAAATATTAATTCAGTATAGTGAATATTGATAATGATGATCAGGAAGAAGTGGCAGTGCTAGCAAGAGCCCTAGCAAAAGCAGACTCCAAGCCAGTGAACTTGGCACAATTGCTCAATGTTTGCACTGTAAACGCACTAGGGAGGGTGATGCTAGGCCGGAGAATGTTCGGAGATGGTAGCGGCGGCGGTGATGAGAAGGCGGACGAGTTCAAATCAATGGTGGTGGAGGTGATGGTGCTGGCCGGAGTTTTCAACGTCGGTGACTTTATACCGGCACTGGAGTGGCTAGACTTACAGGGGGTGGCAGGTAAGATGAAGAAGCTCCACAAGAGGTTCGACACGTTTTTGACAGCCATCGTTGAGGAGCACAAAAGGAGCGCTGCTGGGCAGCACGTGGACATGTTGAGCACTTTGATTTCTTTGAAGGAGAAGTCTGATGATGGTGAGGGGGGGAAGCTCACAGACACACAGATCAAAGCCTTACTTTTGGTAATTTCGTTTCTCTTCGTAACTTCTTTCAATTCATTTTATTTTATTTTAATTAATTATTATAAATTTTTTAAATTTTTATAAAAAATAAAATAAACAATTTAACGTTTTTAAATTTTAAAATAAAAATAATATTAAAAAAGATATTTTAATAATATTTTATTTAACTTTTAACTTTAATTGTAACTCATCTCATCTTATCTGAAAAAAAAAAACAAATGTAACTGCTCTCTCTATATGTACACAAAATATTTTTTAATTTTAATTAATAGTTACAACTTTTTTAAACTTTTAAACAAAATACAAAAAATAATATTATTTTTCAAATTTTAAAATAAAAACAATAAATATTTTAACCTTGTAATACTTTTATTCAACTTTTTCACTTTTCATTTTCAAAACTCAATAAAACATCTTAACTCAAATTATTTTATTAATATTCACAAACTATTTTTTATATTTTGTTAATTGTTTTGTGAATCAGATTTTTTTTTAAGAAAAATTTTACTCATTATCTACACATTACATATGAATTATATATATATATATTTTTTTCCTTATCATGATAAGTAGAAGAATTTATTTAGTTTAATAAAAATAAAAATTTTTTTATATATAATATATAGTGTGTAACATATCAATAATGATTCTACTCACGAGACTCATGTGAAATAACGAATTATATGCGGTGTGTGGAGTTAGAGATTCGACCTGGAATGACTCATTTTTTAATGAGTGGACATGATAAAATCAATGCTCATGTAAGAGTGTATTTAGATATTAAAGTGAGTTGAGTTGAGTTGAAATGATAAAATATTGTTAGAATATTATTTTTTAATATTATTATTATTTTAAATTTTAAAAAAATTAAATTATTTATTATATCTTGTATTAAAATTTAAAAAAATTATTAAAATTAGTTGAGATAAATCGTAAGGAATTAAAAATCCAAACTAAACCTAACTCTAACACACAAGGAAAGGGCTGTCACGAGTCCACAGAATAATCGCTTTTCTCATGTCAACAAAGTTGTCGGGTAGTCGATCTGAAAGCCTAACGAAACGGCTGTCACGGGTCCACAGAACAGTCGCTTTTCTGCTAACTATTTATCAAAGCGACAAAATAATTATATAAAAATAATTTTATAAATTAATATAATTTAATGTGATTAATTTAATTATAAAATTATTTATAAATTAATATTATTTTATATAATTTGTTTAATTATAAAATTATTTTTATTATAAAATAAATCTAATGAATAGATAAAATCACATTAATTTATAAAATTATTTTTATAAAATTTTTTTGTGAACCTAACAGTACTCTTTATTAATTTTTTTAATTTTTATTTTTATACAAATTTATTTAATGTTGTTTGTTGGGTTGTGATCTGAAGTAGTAGGAAATTGATTCATGGTTGCAGAATATGTTCACAGCAGGCACTGACACCTCATCTAGTACGGTGGAATGGGCCATAGCAGAACTCGTCCGGCACCCCAAGATCTTGGCCAGTGTCCAACGGGAGCTTGACTCCGTTGTGGGTCGAGATCGGCTCGTAAGCGAGTTGGACCTACCCCAACTCACCTACTTCCAGGCCGTCATTAAGGAGACCTTCCGGCTCCACCCATCGACTCCCCTATCTCTGCCACGGATGGCGTCCGAAGACTGTGAAATCAACGGCTACCACATCCCCAAGGGATCCACCCTTTTGGTCAATGTATGGGCCATATCTCGGGATCCAGAGCAATGGGAAAGCCCGCTAGAGTTTAGGCCCGAGCGATTCCTTCCCGGTAGTAGCAAGGCCCATGTTGATGTTAGAGGAAATGATTTTGAAGTCATACCATTTGGTGCTGGGCGTAGAATATGTGCTGGGATGAGCTTGGGGTTGCGAATGGTTCAGCTCCTAGCAGCAACCCTAGTTCATGCATTTGATTGGGAATTGGCCGACGGATTGAGGCCTGAGAAGCTGAACATGGATGAAGCATATGGGCTGACCCTGCAACGCGCCGCGCCCTTAGTGGTGCACCCTCGACCGAGGCTGTCCCCGCAAGCTTATCGAGCATAATCTCGAAAAGGGTTAAGAACAAAAGGATTATAGTTTGTACGCTTTTGAGTAATGCTATCTACCATTTGGATAAGTTGGTGATGAATTAGCATAAATGGTGCCACCAGGCACCAAGACGTGTTTATCTTACTCTTGCATGAGTCTTTGATACGGTTTATATGAAGAATGCACATGAAAAAAA
This sequence comes from Juglans microcarpa x Juglans regia, assembly GCF_004785595.1. Lineage (NCBI taxonomy): Eukaryota > Viridiplantae > Streptophyta > Magnoliopsida > Fagales > Juglandaceae > Juglans > Juglans microcarpa x Juglans regia. The sequence continues at coordinate 8,552,209 of NC_054604.1, forward strand.
TCCTCTACAAGGAAACTAGTTGAACCAGTAGTACTAAACTAGTTGGCAATATTTAATGTTATGTATCAGTCACTATTCACTTCTACACTCTATATTTATAATTTTTTCATTGGTGCAGATGTATTTTTCATAAGATATGAAATTATTTTTTATAAGATGTGGAGTGTAAAATGATAAATAGTGATTAATGAAAAGAATTTCTCTATTTAGCATGCGGTATCTTTGTCAAACCATATTTAGTTTGGTATTTAATATTGCACGTGTATTCCACAACATTTATATTATTTATAAGTCGGTGTGAAAGACGCACTTTTCATACTGATGATGACGTAACAAGATTTTATTCTCTAAAGAAGTTTAAAATTAAATAATCTTTACAAATTAAATCTTGTCATGTTAATAGTGTGAGTGTATACTCTACATTTCATTTTACAATATTTAATATCGTCTACAGATAATATTAAATAGTGCAGAACCCACAAAATTTATCTACCTATCTCGCGATTCATATTTTCGCTAAAAGTGAGAAAGACATCCATCACAAAATGAATGAAAATTAAAACTTAAAAAAATAAAAATAAAAAGCACTATCAAATAATTTTCAATCGATGCCTAAAGAAAAACAAACAAATAAATTATCTCTTTATAATTGATAAATATCAATATCAATTTTAATTAAAAGTTTTTTTTTTAATCACACTCATCAACAATTAATAAGTTTCAATGATTTCATATGTAAAATACCAAAAACGAATATTTACACTGTTAATATAATTTTTTTTTTTGACATTTATTCTAAATTTATAACATAATTTTTCTTTCAATTTTACTTGCATATTAAAAGAAACACAAAGTCTTTTACCAAAAAAAAAAAAAAAAATAATTTCCAAATAAATAAAATAAAGTTGGTCTTTGTGATTTGTCTTAAAATCAAATTATTTCATGCACTTTTTAGAGAAGTATGATGTGTAAAACCCTCTAATAAAATACACATAAGGATTGTATAGCATTTTAAATGCATGCATGGGCAATGACTTTTTTAGAATACATTTAAAACAAAAGATTACTTAAGAAAAATATATTAGAAGCATAGAGTGCATTTATCTTTGGGACAGTGCTAATGGGACCAATATTTAATCGAAGGAAGTGTACCAATGAGTGTAAATGTATTTTTTTTAATCATTTTTTACACAATTTTAAATATATATTTTTTTAAAAAATATCAATTCACTAATATTCACTCCCTTAATCATTAAATAGAAAAAAATAAAAAATAAAAAATTCAATCAGTTACTTTTATGATCACTTTTATTAGTTCAACTAGCATTTTTATTTGTCTTTGGGCAGAGATGAATCACCTTGCTTTAGAACGGATCTTATCGCTCCGGGATTGGGGTGGTGGCCAAATGGAGTGGACAACCAACCCTCTTGAGGTGGTCAGACCGCCACTTAGGTTAAAATGAAAAAAAATATTCATAATCCAGAAAATAATAAAATATTTTTAAAAAAATATTAATAATTATAAACTAAAGAAAATAATTTTAATTATAAAAAAATTTTATTTTACAGATTAATATAATTTTATATAATACGTTATATTGTATAATAAATTTAATGTATTATTTAAAGTTACGTTAATTTAAATATAAAATAATAATTGAAATAAAAAAAATTTTAAATATAAACCAATCATTTAAAAATATGTAATTTCTTTATAACACGTCCCATCAAAATATTCTTAAAAAATATAAATATTTGATTAAAAAAAAAAAAAAAAGTGGTGTGGCCGAGCAAAATCGTAAAATTGCAAATTCAGCAAAAATTGAAGTCTCCATTACATTATCGATTCAAAGCCTCCGCCCGTCTCCATTGCATTATCGATTCAAAGCCTCAATCCAACGGAACCAACTAACTTTCGTTTTCTTTTCCTTTTTCCCTTTCTATTTTCTTTTCTTTTTTTTTTCTCACCAACCAAACAATGTTTTCTGTCCCCCTCTCAATCTCAATTCTCAACCGTACAAATTAGGGTTTCCATTACTACTACCCTCTATTCTTCGTTCGACTCTCCCTCTCCTTCTGGAAAGAAAGATGTCCGCAAGTCTCCAAGTCAGCACCAACTCTTCCCTCTCTACCCCGAGCCTTCCTGCTAAAACCAATGGCCATAATTTGCTCGACTCCGAGTGCCAAGCACCCTGGTTCGTCGCCGTTCTGGTCGTCTTCTCCGTCCTCTTCGTGGTCTACCTTGCCGCCCATGCCAAGAAGAACCTGAAGAAGCTCTACACCCGTCGCTCCTACGTTACGATTTCCTATTATGCCCTCCTCTGGCTCGTTACCGCTCTCAACCTCGGTTGGTCGTCTCTCCAGGTGCTCCCCCTCCCTCCCTTTGTTTCGAACTCACTTTTTCTTTATTATTTGTACGTTTTCTGTGCTTGTCTTGTGTGGTTGATTAACTTCAATTCAAACTTTAAAGTTGATCCGGACCGGCGAGCTCTTTGCACAGAAGATTTTTTTTTTTGCAATAATCGTAGTATTAGCGCCGGTAGATTTGTTTGTTTTTGTTTTGAATGGAATGAAGGATGCGATAATGGTGATCAAAATACTATTGGTCGAGTCGCTTATTAATGAAGAATTATTACTTATATATATATATATTATATTTATATACTATTGGTCGAGTGGTGGAGAGTGGTAGGGCCTTAATCTTGGGGCAAGAAACTATTTATTTAGGACCTAATTGGTTGAAACTTGATTTTGATGAAACAGACATGGCAATGCTCTCCGGGGAAGGAGGTGGGGTGGAATCTCCTTTCGTTATTCACAACATCTGGGATGCTTTGTTTGGAGATTAGCTTGTTGGCTTTCTTACTTCAGGACGATTATGCTAGTGGGTTGGATGCTTTAGCACATAACTTCGCTGTCTCAGGGATCATTGTAGGGATGGATATGCTTCTTAAGGTAACATTTCGCTTCTGCTTAAAGCGGTGCTATGTTATGGCCTCATCGTGCAGTCTTTTCCAATTATGATGGTTTTAATTTTTCACTGTCGCCTGTTTGATATCTATGTTGAGGGTTTGTAAGTCCTGTTCCCTTGCTTACTTGTGATCTAATTTATTGTTATAATCCTCGCTGTGGAATTGCCATGCAAATATTATCTTATTTACTCAAACATAACCTTTTTACTGTTTTGTAATCTCTTGCCTGCTCTTTCATTCAAGTACTAATAGCTAAATGAGATCTATTTAAGTTGACTAAGTTGTGCTGTTGGCAAAGCACTAGTTTATACTGGCAAAGAAAGCAAGAGTTCTGGAGTGTTTTTAGGTGAGAATCTTTCCTTCAGTGAAATCTATTTAAGGCATTGTTGCGTGCAACTCATGGCTTTGCACTAGCATGATATGAAAAAATTGCATGCGTGCTGGAGTTGAGTTTTATGATGTCTACTGTTAGCAAAAACCTTGAAAGTTTTATATTGTCTACTTTGTTAATGTATCCATCATAATTTTGGTATTGTACAAACCATGAAAAACAGAAGTCCAGGTGTGTCCAAGCTCTTCTAGTAATTTTGGAGTGGGATATGATGTATATGTTAAAATTTGGATGTGGGGCTGGTATTGGACTGTTGTATAATTGATATGGTTGGAAATAGTTGGTTTATCTATAAGTCTTGTGTATTATTAGTTGCGTTAACATGTGACTAGTGATTAAGCGTGTGCCTATGATATATGCTTCCAATCATAGTGAAAAGAAAAACCTAAAAAGTAGAAAAGTGGAATCTACCTGCAACAATGCAATAATATTGTTACTAATTTGTATAGTAGCGATCACTTTAATTACCTAGTAACTTTTATAGAGTGCTTAAGCTAACTTAGATAAATGTTACCCCATGTATGAGCGCATTTAAGGATGATATTAGTGGTGACATAATTATCTGCATTGTATTCCATGAAACCACAAGGCTTTTTTTTTTTTTTTTTTTTTCCTGCTCATGTGAATTAATATCTGGGAAGATGAGCCAATGAAGGGCTTGTATTACTTCATTTACGTTACATACCCGAGTCTAGTTCTGGACAAAATGCACATGCATATTTGCTTGTATTTAAGTTTTCTGGAATTATGTCTTTGTTGAAATAAGAGATTCTGGGAGGAGGATGATCTTGAGGGTCTTTCCTTTCTTTGGGCACACATGGTGATTGTGCAGTGATACAGCGAGTCACAATGTGCATTGATACAGCAACAAATGACCAATTGATTCCCACTCTTCTTACTCATGCAGCATCCAGCCATTACTAAAACTCTCTCCTCTTCAACTTATCCACAGTAAGGGTCTTCCCCAATGCGGCACTCCACACACAGAAGGCCACACTCTATGGAGCTTTGTTCCACCTAATACCTATCCAAGGAAAATGAGTGCCTGATCACATCTTATCCTCCTCCTCTCAACCTAGTTGAGTACAAATGGTTGAAGAATAAGAAAGCAGCTCTTATTCCCAGTCATGTGCTGATCGATTAAATGTGATATCCCATTGTCTCAATTTCTGTCCTTTGGTAGTTGAAGCTACTATTTACTTTATAAGCATGGAATCCAAATTAGAAACCAGTCTCCCATCATTTATTTACTTGTGCCTTTACTGTCTTGTACATCTATTGGAATGATAGTTGGCTTTTTCATTATTGGATACTTCATTTTCAGGTAATTTATGTATTTGGGTTTGGGGTTCCTCTGTTCCTCGATGGTGTTGGAAGTACAAATAAGGTGAAGTGGGGTTTATGGATCATGCATAAGCTATTGCTAACTGCAGCTTACGGCTACATTTTGTTTGTGCATTTCTCAAAATCGAGAGACAGTCTGCATCGTGAGTTCATTTCAAATTCTGTCATCTTCATAGTTCTTGTAGGATTTATTCTAATTGTGTGTGAAATTGTTTCATTATCTTCTGCAGCCAGACCAGCATTCTACAATTACATCGTGATAATGTTTACAGTTAGTGCAGTAGCATTATTTGGATGTGGGCTTGCCGTGATGGGGGCCAGCTTCGGGATTTGGTACCTCTAAATTTCAAGTTTGTCAAATTTCATTTATTGCATTCAATTTGGCACTGAGATATTGGTTGTCTCACCTTTGATGCAGGTTGTATAACCTCACTGTTTTCTGCTATCACTCGCTCTATCTTCCTTTCCTCTATGTAACTTTTCTAGCTGATTTTTTCCAGGTGATTTCTCCACCACATACTGTAGTCATAGAAATATTGTTTTCTTGTTTTGTTTTGTGCACGGAGAATAGAGTAATGCTAGATACATTTATAGGTTATGTAAGTGTCGCGCATTTTTTTTAAAAAAGAGTGAGGTTTATTATTAAAAAAATAATTTTTTCATGTAAATTTTATATTTACTATTTTTAATTTTTTTTTTTTTTTTAAAGAGTGAGTAGCACATGCGCACTCTATGACTGCAAATATAATTTTTCAAGAGAATATGACACAAGTTCACGTTTTGACGTTTACAGGAGGATGATTTTCTTTTGGAAAACGCATATTACTCCGAGATGAAGGATGCTGGGTTTTTTGATGCTGATTGGGATTAGTCGATTTACAATTTGTGCATAGGTAGAATATAGACTTAGGCTTTGTTGTACACTCTGTAAATTAACTTAAAAAAAGAAGCTTCTCTTGGATTCTGCGCTTTGAATGTAACAAAGGAAATTCGTTTCTTTCTTATGCATATACACCTCTCTATACGGACAACATTAAACGTTATAGATTCACATATTGCCTATTTTTCTCTATGATTGAATTACACAACTCGATCAGACAATTGGAGAAAATTTCTTAGTTTTGTAACTTAGTTCTTACTCTTACAATGACTATAGTTGAAAAAAAAGGGTGCATCAACTAAGGTATAAATTGCCCGATACCTATAATAAATGTGATACCCGTATGATAAGAATAATGGTAGATGGCATATGAGATTCTATATTATTTAGGAATGAGAAGTTCTTACTCCTTATAAGGTTTTAATGAAATTCCAATTATATTATTGACTAGTCATTTTGGAGTATAAGTAATGTGATTTGAATCTTCTTATTGATATAATAAAGAAATGAAGGCTTAATTTATATAAAAATTTGTAAAAGTAGATAGAATGAAAATTTATTATTTATTAGGATAATTTATTTTTGATATGTTTTGTATTTAAACTTGTGAAAGGGAAAATTATAATTGATTAGTTGTTTGGATACACTTTTCTAAGATATTTTTTTTTGGGGGTTATTGTATTTTTCCCCATAAAAAATACTTAAATATTAGATATTTTTTAAGATATGAAATTTTTTGTGACAAATCGTGTTTTCGGATCGTGTTCATGTTGTGTCAAGTCATGAACATTCGATTGTATAGGTCAACTCGAATCCAACCCGTTAAGTTAAATGTGTCAAACTTTTAAAACTTTAACCCAACTTATTTAAATAATTGGTCGTATTGTATCACCAATTTAATAATTAATTAGAAATATGTTAACACAACACAACTCATTTCAACTTGTTTGTTTTATGTAAATAGGTTCAACTAAAACTCATAACTCATTTGACCTGATTAACATAATTTCATATAAGTCAAAATCTATATTTATTAATAATCACAATATCTTAAAAAATATGTATCAATATTTTTCAAATTTTAATATATAATAAAATCAATATTACAAACCATATAAAAACAAATATGAGTATAGATTTAAAATTATAATCTCAACAATAAAAATAATAAAAATATAAGTATACTGATAAATATCAATTTTACAACTTAACAATAATAAAATTTTAATTTTAAAATAAATTCTAAATAAGTAAAAACGGATTGACTTTGTATTAAGTATCTTGAACGTTTATAAATCGTATCTTAACGGATTAATCCGTTTTGATTCGAACTAGTTAATATCAAACTCAAATCTACTAATTTCGTATCGTGTTCATGTTGGACTAAAGATTTGTATCACATGTTATCACCCTAAGTATTTCCTCTCCATGATACCACACAAATATATTTTATAATATATGTTGTAAAATAAATTTTTAAAAAATATAATCATGTAAAATATTATAAAACTGAATTTCACTCCAAAATCTTCTCTCTCCATTGCGCTTGTCCTGGAAAATTTTTCACTTTCTCGTTACTTCTCCCTACTGGGTCTCTCTGTTCTTCTTCTTCTTCTTGTGTATGAAAAATGCCACTTCAGGGACTCTTTCTCCGATGTTTCTCTAAGCAGACGGTTTCTTATCAGCAGCATCTATCGCCCAACAAAATCACTTCCTTCTTCTCCCATCTCCGCCACCATTGCCAATGCCCACAAAGTTCTCAGTCTCTCTCTAGAACCTTTGCTGCTGCTGCTTCTAAGAATACCGCCTCCTCCACGCCGCAAGAACCAGACCCCATTTCCCTCTCCCTCTCCTCCGAGCTCCTCAAAAACCCTGACTCAGAACCACTTCCAATCTCCCAAAGACTCCACCTAAGCTTCTCCCACATCAACCCAATACCTTCCTTGGTCCTCTCCACGCTCAATCTCTCCCCCGATGCCGGCCGTACGGTCCTGGGGGTTTAATCACTGGCTCATCTCCAACCCTAGTTTCACTCACACCGATGAAACTCTGTCCTACTTTGTCGATTACTTCGGCCGACGCAAGGATTTCAAGGCGATCCACGAAGTCCTCGTGAATGGAGTTGGACTCGCTGGGCCTAAAACCCTGGAATCTGCCATTGACAGGCTTGTCCGTGCCGGGCGGCCGACTGATGTGGTGTCGTTTTTCCAGAGGATGGAGGTCGATTACGGGCTCAAGCGAGACAAAGAATCGCTTTTACTTGTGGTTGAAAAGCTTTGTGGTAATGGGTGTGCGAGTTACGCCGAGCGAATGGTGAAAAACTTGGCAAACGAGTTTTTTCCCGACGAGAGAATTTGCAATTTGTTGGTGAAAGGTTGGTGCGTGGATGGGAAGCTTGACGAGGCCAAGAGATTGGCTGAGCAGATGTATAGGGGAGGGTTCGAGATTGGGACAATGGCGTACAACGCGATTCTTGACTGTGTTTGTAAGATTTGTAGGGAGAAGGACCCGTTTCGGCTTCATTCGGAGGCCGAGAAGGTGTTGGTCCAAATGGATGTTCATGGGGTTCCAAGAAATGTGGAGACCTTCAACGTGTTGATCACTAACTTATGCAAGATTAGGAAGACCGAGGACGCCGTGAAATTGTTTTATAGGATGGGAGAGTGGGGTTGTTATCCGGATGAGACTACGTTTCTTGTTTTGATTAGGAGTTTGTATCAGGCGGCGAGGGTGGGAGAAGGGGATGAAATGATTGATGGAATGAGGTCTGCCGGGGACGGTGGCAAACTTGATAAAAAGGAATATTATGGGTTCTTGAAGATTTTGTGTGGCATTGAGAGGATTGATCATGCTTTGAGTGTTTTCAAGAAGATGAAGGAGGAAGGCTGCGAACCCGGGATCAAGACTTATGATTTGTTGATGGGTAAATTGTGTGCTCATAATCGTCTCGATAGGGCGAATGCGCTGTTTAATGAGGCCAGAAAAAGAGGCATAGCCATGGAGCCTACGGCATACGCAGTGGACCCAAGATATGTGAAGAAGAAGGTGAAGGTTGTGAAGAGTGAGAAGAAGAGGGAGACACTGCCGGAGAAGATGGCAAGGAAGAGGAGACGGCTAAAGCAAATTAGATTGAGTTTTGTGAAGAAACCTAAACGAATGATGCGGCGAGCTTACTGATCTCATTTGTGTTTTTGGCACACTATGTTGGGATTATCAAGTGCTATAAAAATGGTGATCAGGTTTTCTTCTTTCGAGGTTTGAATCATTTGGCTGATGATTACGTTGTTCTAATTTTCTCTTGCTGTTTTAATCTTATGGTTTGCGACACTAGAAATAAAAGTTCTTGCACCATGAGGAATCATACTTTTTTTCTTCTTGTCAGCAGACTAAACTTGTTAGAATTGTTCTTTCTTTCTTTTAACTATCTTCATCTATGGAACCTACTTAGAAACCCAGAACTGTGTAACCTGTGTATGCAATATTTTGGTTGATCCTATATGCAGTTAGTAATAAGTTTTGCATTGGGCTTTTGAAACTGGATGGTGTTTCTTTTCAGCTGTACTTCTCCATGGCATGTTCAAGAGAAGGTGGGGGGGTGTCTGTTCTGTTTTTCATCATTTTTCCAGTCTACGAGTTTTAGTTGAGAAATGTGTTCTTTAGGTTCAACCTGAAGGCAATCTGTTTGTTTTGAGGTTGGATTTAGGTTCAACTTGTGGTACTTCTGCTTGGACTTTGGCATCTCTGGTTAAAGCATTTTGTCTGACAATTGGTCTGTTTCCTTTTTGATGACTTACGTTAGGATTACTGCCTTCGGAATGCTATGCTGTTAACAGTTTACACTTGGCACTTTTCAGGTTGGACTTTTTCTTTTTCTTTGTGTGTGTGTGTTTTTTTTTAATAGACAGCAATTATTTTTCATTTATAGAAGTTCCTGGCAAGGGCGGGATGGCCTCTCTTTTAAAGGGGGATTGAATAAAATCCAATGTAAGGGAGTTTATCTCCGTTTTGGTCATTGTAGCAGCAGATGGAGTGATGAGCTTAGTTTGAAGTTGATGAGAGATTTTGTGGCCTTTTGAGCGACCAGAATAATTTGAAGTGAAAATACGCCACAGAGATTCCCATCCCTGAAATGCTGTGCGATGTTATTCAGGCATTCTTTCAACTGCAATAAGAAAATCGCAGCTCTCTCTGTCTGCGGGATATGTGCCTTTATTTGTTTGTTTGCTGCTATATGATCCAGGATGGCATGTTTCTTTTGACGACTGTTTTCGCTAGAGCAGAATTGAATCATTTGGCAGATGATTATGGTCTGTTTTAATATAGACAGATGTATTAGCCTTTATTTATGTTATTAGAAGAATTTTTGTATTAGTCATTTTAGCTTGCATAATTAATGATCACTGTGACTCCAGCCAATGGAACGGCCAAAACTCAAAACTCAAAATCATTTATTTATTTATTTTTATTTTTATTTAAAAAAAAAAGAGAACTACACCTCTAAATTTATTAAAAGCCCTCACGAGGTGGAGGAAAAACCGTGGGACACAACAAAAATAAAGAACAGCAGCTAAAACAAAAAATACTATGCAATAGCCCAAAACAACCGAACCCGAGTCTTAGGATCTAATACTTGGGAGCCCCAACTCCATAATGATTTCTTGCAAAAGTCTCGGCAGACTTTCATCAGCACCAACCCTATAATTCAGACCCTCCTCACCCCTTCTAGCCAAAAAATTAACTGTTTGGTTACCTTCGAGCCCCAACTTGTCCATTCTAATCCGAAAGTCTCGGCAGACTCTCATCAGCACCAAACCTATAATTTAGACTTCCTCACCCCTTCTAGCCAAAAAATTAATTGTTTGGTTACCTTCTCTGAATTGATGCACCACCTGATAATTTATCCCTTCCAATTCTCTAAGGAGCTCATCCCAAAAATTCCATAAATATCACAAAGAGCACCAACGGGCAGCAAGCCAATCCACTTCCACCTTGGAATCACATTCAAGAATAACCTGTTGACAACCCATCTCCTTACAAAGAACCACCCCTTGCAGTAAAGCCTTCAACTTTGCCTCATAAGTACCGAAACCAAAGTGAGCGGAGAAAGCTCTCTTTACCTCACCTCTATGGTCCCGTAGCACTCCACCACCACAGCTTCCCGGATTCCCTCTGCAGCTACCATCAAACTTCCACTAGCTGTACTGAGGCTTAGTCCATGCCACTAAAATTGCTTTCTCAACTGGGCGATAATTATTCTGAATATCCAAAGCTCGCATGATCTGATCATCAAGCGGCAATAAGGCCCTTTTATCTTCAATCCCATTCACCACTTTCCCTAGCCATAGATGAACTGACAACCATACCCCCTCAACACTGTCATGGATGGACCCTTTCCGTCCTGGCCTTACAGCGTCTCTGCCATAGACGCCAAGTTAGAATGCTTGGCAACAACCCAATCAACAAATCCCTTTTAGTAGATTTTTTTCGTACAAGCCATCCATACTACTACGTGATTCCACGATAGCAGAGTGTATGCATGGTGCTCCCAGTGCCACAGTTGCCATGTGCCAAACCTTCTATGCAATATATCTCCTGAAGCAAGGACATGGACCAGCCTCTCCTTTGAGGAGAGACAACAATCACACCTAGAAGTTAGAACAATACCACGAGACTGCACTCTGTCATCTACAGACAAGCATTTGAAGCAGGTTCTCCACATGCAAATCGTGATCTTTTTAGGCAATAAACGATTCCAAATCCAGTCCATCCATGGAGAAATCTCACCCTTGACTCAGATTAATTCCCATGCACTAGCCAATGTAAATAGACCATCCTTTGTTTTTTTTTTCATATTAACACATCATTCCTTGACCTACCTGCACAAATTCACCTTTGCACTTCCTCCACAGTCTCCTCCCAAACTAATTGCTCTAAAAGCCCCGAGTTCCAATCATCTCCAATCCAGACATCTTTGATTTGCAGGTTAGGATTTCCCACCGTATTAACTCTGTCACATAAAGGGCCATTCAATACCCCATCTATCGAACTAGAACAAAGCTTGTCCCTCCCTCACATTGATTTTTACATGCTCACATACCTCCGAAATGACCGAGACCACTGACCTCCATAATCTCGACCTAGTTTGTGGGCAAGCCGCCAAGGAGACATAAGAAGCCAAGCCAATTTCATATGCCTAGCACGTTGAATTTTTGAGAAATCCCTCAACCCCAGGCCTTCACTTATTGGCTTACAAATACAGGACCAAGCACACTATTTAGTTTTAGCCTTCCCACTCTGTTCTCCCCCAAAAAATGTAGAAAGTACTGCATTAATCTTTTTAATAACAATCTTTGGCACATCCATGACAACAAGCAAATGAGAAGCCATACTAGACAACACATGCTTGAGCAAAATGAGCCTCCCACCTTGCGACAATAATTTCACCTTCCACCCCGCCACTTTTGATCGAACTTTAACAACCAACTGCTCCAAATGACAAGCCTTAAGCTTACCATTCACCAACAGAACTCCCAAGTATATCACAGGAAAATGACCCTCCACAAAACCAGTAATCCTCACCAGGCCACGTCTCCTAGTTGCACTGATGATCTTGGCAGTATATATGTCAGACTTCTCTTTACTAATCAGTTGCCCAAACCACTTCTCATAAATAGACAAAGTGTTCACAAGCCTTCTCAATGATCTTTTCTCTCCATTTAGAAAAATCAATATATCATCCGCATAGAGCATATGCGATATCAAAGGTGCTCCTGTGGGGTGATATGATTTCCCAATGCGCCCTTCTTCAAATTGCTTCCTTAGTAAACGTGATAAAAACCTCTTCCATCAAAATAAACAAATAGGGAGAAAGAAGATCCCCTTGATGAAGCCCTCTTCTAGGTTGGAAAAAACCTTTATAAGTACCGTTCATCATCACATAATACCATGGAGACTTCACACACTCCGTCACCAATTTACAAAACCTGTGAGAAAAACCAAAACCTGCAAGGATTGTGAAAAGAAAATCTCAATGCACCCTATCATATGCATTTTCCATATCTATCTTTACCATAATATTCCCTCCTTGAACCCTTTTATTAATGGAATGAGCCATCTCTTGTGCAAGAGAAATATTTTAAAAAACACTACGCCCAGGTATAAAAGCACATTGCTCAGGAGAGATCAAATGAGGCAATAATCCTATCAACCTATTCACTACGATCTTCAAGAAAATCTTGTACACAACCGAGCAAAGACTAATTGGCCGAAATTTATCAACACTCTTAGGATCAAGTACCTTTGGAATAAGGACAATATATGAAGAAGTATAAAACCTCGGCAACTCAAATCCATTGAAAAAATCTCTTACCACCTCCACTGCATCCTCTTTCACAATATCCCAGCAAGAGATATTAAAAGAAGAACCGAAAGCATCCGGCCCTGGGCTACTCTGCCTCGGAATGGAAAACATAGGTGCCTTAATGTGATGACCTAAGTTTGACTAGACATTTTTGTAAACTATTTAGTTGCCATAGTTGTTCAAGGGCCTTAGAATTTCTAGTTTCAAGGAGAAGCCTTAAGAGTTTTGGATTGAGCAATTTGAGCCCAAGTGAAGCTAATCCTAGAAAAGCCTTGTGAAATTCGGCCCCTATAAGGAAACCTAAGCCCAATGGCCCAAAGCCCATGATCCAAACCCTTGTCACCAGCGCCATGTGTCAAACATGTGAAGCACTATGTATCTAGTTCTGATAGTGGGCTGGGGGGGGGGGGGGGAGAGAAGTGTTTGGGAAGCCAAGAGATGGCTTGCACGCCTACCCTAGTGGGTATGCCACTTGTCATTCATGCATAAGGCTTCTAGAAGAACCAAATGACCAGATGACCTAGGGAAGACTAAGAGACATTCGGCCAAGCCCCTCCCACACTCCTCTACACCTCTTTGTTTGACACAATTTCAAGTTCCAAGAAAGATGTTCATGGAAAATGGTGCCTAGGGAAGACAAATAGATGTTTCCAAGTGATTTGCATGGGGAAACTGAAGGGACACAAGGGGATTTCGAAATTTGGCTTGCACTCATAGTTGTCTTTAAATTTTGCCACATATCAACCATACAATAAGCTTATGAAAGATAAGATGAAAATAATTTTGCACAAAGAGTAACCTACCCTTATATTTTCGACTACTACACTCACAAGCACAACCATCACTTACCACTTGTTACTCATGCCAAGACCTGCTTGTCGGGAAAAGGAAGAGGCATGAAGTGGTTTTACACATGTACTCTAGAGGAATACACACTTGTTAAAGAGAAGGGAAGGGCATAAGAGGGAAAAAGGAGTTTCAGCCAAAGGGAAAGGAGCCCCACACACCACCCATGCATGCCTCTTCCCAATGCAATCCAATGATGAGAATCTAAATAGTCATTTTCGGCTAGAAGGAAGGAAGAGAAAGGAAGAAGCCACTTGTCACACATGCTAGGGTTTAGAGGCAACCAATGGGAAGAAGAAGAGACTTATATATAAAGGGGATAGAACCACACGCCTAGGGATTTTCCTCTTGGCCATTTTTAGATTCTTGCATAAGCTCTTATCTTTTCCATATTTCCCCACACTCTCACTCGAAGATTTCTCACTTTCTCACACTTTTCTTCCAACCAAGCAAGGGAGGCTTGTTTCAAGAGAAAGATTTCGACATTCACAAGGAGGAACCACAGTAAGAACTCGGTCTCTCTTTGTTTCTACACACACATCACATTTTCAACTCAAGATGAGATTTGAATCTCAAGGGAGTTTGAATATGGTGAAACACACACAATTTCAACACTTGTTCATGGGAAACATATTAGGGTTTCCTAGAAATGGTCCAATTTGAAGAGGACGACACCTCTTCCGGAGAGAATCGTACCTAAGATGGTCATGATCTCACCCGAGCCCTCCATCTTGGAATGCCTAGAGACTATTGATTAGACAATCATCGAGATACTCTAGTTTATTGAGAAATTCAAACGACTCAAGAATTAGGATAAGGATGTACCTTAAAAAAGCGAGTGAAGCCCGAACCCTTTTGATGAAAAAAAAAAAAGAAAAAGAAAAAAGAATGCAAAAGTTGGGACCCCATTCCCCTTAAGAGGAAAGGCTTGTTTTGGAGTTTTGACACTTGGTTCATTTTGAGAAGGTCCCGTGTTTTCGGTGATTAAGAATACTTTACGCTTTTGGAAAACTATATATATATGATGCATGTTTCGGGAAAACGACAATGTCGGGTATTCTGTTTAGTAATGGTACCATGTGCTTTGCAATTGCTTATCGCATTATTTAGATTATCTGACTTTTATTTTTTTGATGCGATTTTTATTGTATACTGCTAGTGTATTTAGGTGCATTGCATCTTATATGTCATGCATGTAGGATGTGTACCCCAATGTTTCATGTCCCAACCCTCATAACGGGACTGATCGGTGCGTCAACCCCCACACTTAACCTCTTCCTCCATCAGCACTTGACATAAATCTGAGTTAGCATTCGCTAAAACCATAGTATTTAACAAAGACGAAAGATCAACTTGCTCTACATCCTGCGTAGCTGAGAAAATGTTTAAAGTAATCCACTGCCCCTGTGTGCAGCTGTTCTGGAGATCCCAACAAAGTCCCATCCACAAGCTGCATGTGTAATAACAGAAGCTTTCTGTCGTTGATTGACCACAACATGAAAAATTTTAGAACTCCCCCCCCCCCCCAGCCATTTCTTTTTGGCTAATTGGGCTAGTCTAATCTCTTCTCTTTTCTCCCAAACATTAAGTTCTAGCTTAGTGACAAGATAATCAACTTCAGTCTCCTTTGAGTAACCAAATTGGAGTTGTTGCTCAAGTTACTCTAACCTTTCTTCAAGCTCCTTTATATTTAGATCCACACAACCAAACACAACTTTATTCCAAGTACGAAGTTTAGTCTTAGTTCTTTTCAGTTTAGTCGCCAACTTCACAAGACTCGAACCATGAGTAGGCTTCTCCTAAACTTCATTCACAAGACTGAGAAATGATACACGAGAACACCACATGTTTTGAAATCGAAAGGGAGAATGACCATACCTTGTCACCACCCGTGCTAATCGAACCACCATAGGACTATGGTCTGAAGATTTCCTCTTAAGATACTCCAATTTTGCTGTCTCAAACTGATAAGAGAATGCATATTGACCAACGCCCTATCTAGACGTGCCCATCTTCTAGCATTACCCTCTTGGCCATTGCACCAAGACATGATATTACCTTGGCAACTCAACTCTATAAGGCCACAAGCATCTATGCAGTCATTAAAATCATCCATCGCTTGAGCAGATCTAGGAGAACCACCAATTCTTTCATTGTCCTCCCTAATTATGTTTGTCCCCCACAATAAGCCAAGGGTGATCATTCATATGGATAGCCACCAAACTCCCCCATAGATCCCTTCGTTTTGCCTGAGTGCACTTAACGTAAATAAAAGTCACTAACGTCTTTGTAGATGCCAACAAAAACCATCCAGTCAACATCTGATTAGACAAACTCAAGACTTCAAAAACATAAGGATTCCTCCATAACAACCATATTTTACCCCCCCCCCCCATCCCTTCATTACAACAGTAGCTATTAAAACCCAAAAAACTAGCTAACTACGACAAGTTATTCTCTCTTGCAAAAGGCTCGAAAAGAGCTACAATAGCCCCATTATACTTAGTAACCAAACTATGCAACCTACGTCTAGAACTACCCAACCCCCTTATGTTCCAAGCAAGAATGGCATCCGTCATAAATTTAATTTCGCAGTGCGGGTAGACAACCGTTGTGAGTGACGGTACAACCTGATTCTTCTCCTTATAGCTTAACGCAGAGCCATGATAATTCTCCGTGTCATACCCCTTCTGCTTTGCTAACCCTACAAGGTTTTCCTCCTCCTCCCATCAGAACTATGCGATGCTTGGACAGGCTCATCCTCCAAATGCGATTTCAGCACAATTCTACTTTCCATTTCTAAAGCTTCTGTCACCATAGCAGAATGACCACATTCCCCACCAGGCGTCATATGAGGGCCTTCAACATAGATGATATCCATCACAACCTGATTTGGAACCTTCTCCACTCCTTCGCTCAACTGATCATTTCCTACAGGATCTACTGGGACCACCTTTTGGATAGAAGACAGCTCATCAACATTTTCCTCACATGCACACCCTTCCAATGCCTCTACTTCATCACCTTCCAGAGAAACGACTAAAACTCTCATTCCTTCATCCCCCACCATTCTCTCGCCTTTCTCCTCCGCCATAGTATCCTTCAAGATCCCACTATCAGGCATCAAAGTCATCCCATCAATCATGACATTATCACCCTAAGCCTTGTTTGTCTTTTGTTTTTCTTGCCAAACTTTTTTCACACCCCCCTAGCATCATCCTTCCCACGGTATTGTGCACCCTCTCCAACCCAACAAACCACCGAAGTATGGCCCTGCCGACAACATTTTAAGCAGTAAAAACCATGTTTCTCATACCGAACTTCCTGCCAGAATTTCTTGTCAGCAACCACAATAGGAATCCCCTGCATTGATTCATCTGTAAGATCAATCTCCACACACATGTGAGCCCCCGATGCCTTAGTTCTGTACAGCGTAGCATTGTCAGTGCCCAAAAAATGTCCAAATCTTGTTGCCAGAATCTGCAAACAATCAGT
The DNA here is from genome assembly GCF_004785595.1 of Juglans microcarpa x Juglans regia. Classification (NCBI taxonomy): domain Eukaryota; kingdom Viridiplantae; phylum Streptophyta; class Magnoliopsida; order Fagales; family Juglandaceae; genus Juglans; species Juglans microcarpa x Juglans regia. Next base: position 8,569,497 of record NC_054604.1, read on the forward strand.
GGGATACATATGCATTGGCAATCTTGCAAGAAAAATCCACTGTGGGGCTAACGTAGATTCCTTACATAGATCAAAATCCTTTGTTTGGCAAAACTTCCGAAAAACACACCCAGCCATGCACAAAGTCCCTCTCACTCTGCATCTAAACCAAAACATGATGCTCATCCATCACACTAACAATGGGAATATCAAGAATCCCCAGGACTTCATGATCGCTTGACGGATATCATCAATAGGTGGCCTAGATCTTACAAACTTCAGGATGAGCAAAACGAAAGTCTTTTGCGGCCTTTGACATCTTCAGCTCTGTGAAGACAAAACTAGGTTCTCCATCAACATCAACAGGATAACGCATCTGAAGCTTAAAAGACGATTGTGCCACTTTCTTGGACACGACTTGAACATACGATAAAGGACCCCTATCCCGTGCATGAGCCCCCCGCCGAGGAAGAAGGGGCGGAGGGTGACGCCAGGGGCTAATCGTAGGCAAGAAAACCAACAAAAGTCAAAGAAGGAAATCTCAGATTCTACGAAGTGATTTCAAAAGTCCTGCTTAGGTTCGAAAGGAAAAATCTCCAATGCTACTCTTCATTTAGCTCAAAATCATTTTTCTTAATCAAATGAAGTGAAAGTCATCCATATTGATGAGATTGTTCCTGATCAAAAGATCAATAGAGATATATATTAATTGCTTGGAAATGGAAAAGTACATATTAACATAGGTGGGCTAGGGTGTTAACATAGGTGGTCATGGTATATGCTCTGAATAAAAAGTGAAGAGTAATGCTATATACAATCGTAGAGTGCGCAAGCGCCGTGCAATCATTTTGAAAAAGAGTGTGATCTATTATTTAAAAAAATGATAGTTTTTTTTTATTTTTTATTTTTTATTTATTTTTTATGTGAGTTTCGTATTTACTCACTTTTTTCAAAGAGATTGCGCAGTACTTGTGTACTTCAAGACTGCAGATATCATTTCTCAAAAGTGAATAGATTAAATCCATCCATTTATCCAACTCAACCAATCTCACCCATTTATTTTAGGGGTGGCACTTCATGTTTTCGGGTTGTGTTCGTGTCGTATCAAGTCCTAAACATTCAATTATATGGATCAACATGAACCCAATCTGTTAACCTCAACGTGTCAAATTTTTAAATCATAACCCGACCCATTTAGATAACGTGTCACGTTGTGTCACCCGTTTTGACCCATTTACATAATTCATTTAAATTTATTTCATGTAAATGGGTAACTAACACACATAACCCATTTGATTTGATTAATATAATTTCATATAAAAGTTAAAATCTATATTTATTATGAGAAATGATTTGTACAAGCCACAATATCTTAAAAAAAAAAATAAGAATACCTACTAATAAAAAATATCAGTATTTTTCAAGTTTTAACATGTAATAAACCAATATTACAAATTAAACCCTACAATAACAAATATAAGCGTAGGTCCAAAATTACAATCCCAACAATAAAAATATAAGCATACTAAGAAATACTAATATTACAACTGAACAATAATCAACTTGTGATTTTGAAATAAAATCTAAACGAGTCAGAACATGTTGATTTTGGATTAAGCAGGTTGACGCGTTATTAACCCGAACCCATTAACATCAAATCCAAACTTACTAATTTTGTATCGTGTTCGTATTAAATTCATTAGTCGTGTCACATATTGTTACCCTTAATTTATTTACATGGCAAGATACATCCATTAATTTTCTTTGTGAAATATTATGTGTCCATACTTCAAGACTAAGTAATAATTACTCTCGAAGTAATAAAAATAAGTTTCAGCAAGATGGCACAAATACTTATAATGGCTTAGTGAAACTCATAGTGATAAGAATCATGTTTTGAATACTGCGAATAATAAACTAATGTAAACAACTATTTTTCGTATCTTATGGACTACCTATGTTACAAGTGTGGCAAGCCTTTCAATCTTATTGTAAACTGATCTATATTTTAACAAGTAATGCTACAAACTACACTGCTATCTAATTTTTATTTCGCTATATTAAGGCTGCGTTTAGATGTTGAGCTAAACTGAGATGAGCTAAGTTTTTTAACTTGTTATATTAGGTAATACTTGAAAAATATGAACTAATTTACTAAAATCTCGCAACATTCAAATAAGATTATCATTTTTGTTGGATAACTGTAATTGATTTTTTTTAAGGTTTGCATACTGATAAAAGAATATTCATTAGGTTCTACCCACGTTAGCATAGCAACGCCATGTTGAATAATAATATCTGTTTATGAAATTCAGAATTGTTATAAAAATGAGTAATGTTAGGTACAAGTTTCAAATAGACAAGCCTCATACATGCCATTTGTAAAAAAATGAATCTCACTAATAAAGAACAGTTTGTTTTACACTTTTTTAGATGGGATACACTTTTTCACGAGAGCTTGTATGCAACTTGTTTATTTGACGGTTGTACAAATCATTTCTCTATAAAAATATGCAGCATGTTTATTTTTTTAAATGTAGGATGTATCAATCGAGATGATAGATTAATCAGTAAGAACATATTTGGTACGTAATTTTCTTTTAATTTTTAAATTATTGAAAAAAAAAATTGCGAAGAATAAGGTAATAACTTAATGAGTCAAGCTGTAACTTTATGAAAGGAATTTTGCGCTCTAGTTTTCAGGGCTGAATTAAATGAAAAGTAGAATCTTGTTCTTGAAAAAAAAAAAAAAATGAAAAAGAACTAACCAAAGTGATATTTCTTACTCCACTTTCTTTGGATGTTGAATCAGCAAGACACCCTTTTGTGATAGCTTTCACAAAACTTGGATCCAAAACATCCACTATTCACATTCCGTCTATAGTTGCTGACCTTCAGTAAGTAAGGTGGTCGATGGAGTGTTCTTGTTCAAAACCAATATAACAGTCTGACACTACAATCAATTTCATACCCTGGAAACAGACAACACCCGATCAGCGGAGAATTATTACCAACACAGAATTAGTACTTGAAACTTACTTTCAACTCAATTCAACCCACAAACACAATTCACCCATGCATCTCACTCCCTTAATATAATTCAAATTTCCTTTCCTGTCTAACCGATAATTCCTTTACTTGTATCAAGAAGCAGCAATAATATGAAAACAATATGGAACGCTCCTATTATGAAAATGGATGGCAAATGAGCTTCAGGTACCCGACATTTCCTGTTTAAAACAGATGGGGATCCAGACGAGTTGCATTCTTGGGATCGAACTGAAGCAGCAAACTTACCAAGGCTGATAGATACGTACAACCCTTTATCCCATATCCCAGAGCTCTCACTTTTGTTTCATTTTTTGGGGTGTAATCAGTTTGGTTCGATCTGGTTTTAGACATATTTTGAAACTGAACCAGTCTAAGTTGGTTTTGGGATTTTGAGAACCGATACAGACCGATTCATCCAAAAAACTGAAACTTTCACTTTTTTCGATTTCGGTTCGGTTCGGTTTACAGGTATAATTCGGTTTTGGGCTTTTTTGTTGGGCTAGTTGGTTTTTTTGACCTAAATGAAAAACTTTTTTTACGCCAAACATGCAAAACATTATTTTAAAAAACACCAGGCATATAACTAATTAACCAAATAAACAAAATCTTAAAAAAAAAAATAAAAATACACAAACAATTGCAAATGCAACCACCAAAGTAAAAGGTTCGACTCCAAAGTATATAAAAAAATTATAGAATAACTCATTACCGACTACTTAGCTTAAAAAAAATAACAATTACGTGCGTATATATATATATATATATATATATATATATATATATATATATATATATATATAAAATGTACTCTTATACTGATAACCCTATCATATATGCAAGTATGTAACTTAATATATAAAGATAAATGATAACATGTTAAAAACTTAATATTAATATTCATATATAAGAGTAAGTTTATATCAAGGAAGCATAAACAATAAGATTAAAACTTCATGTTATATTAATTTTACAATATGTGTAATATATATAGCATAAAAATTTAAAATATTACAATATATATATAATATAAAAAATTAAATATATATATTTCGGTTCGGTTTGGTCCAATTTATTTTCAAATCTTGAAAACCGCTACAAACCGATTTTTAAATGGTTTTGGTTTCTAGGAACCGAAACCGACTGAACCAGTCCAGTTCGATTCAGTTGGTTTTTTCTTACACCCCTATTTTTTTTCCCTTTCATTCTGATCTTGCAGGATTTTTTGAGGTTCCATATTAATAAATTAATTTCTTTTAAGCAATTCAAAGGAATTAAATTGATTGTTAAGGAATAATCTCTCTTTCCACTCCGATGTGTTATTGGCAGAAAATGTTTGTCACACGTTTGATGAGTTAGGTATAAGGTGTTTTGCTATTCAGATGGGCATGTTTGGGATTTAGATCCTAAATCCAATCTGATTTGAGACAGATTTCAGGATTCGATATTCTACCTGGCATTGGCTTTTGGCTGGGTTTTCAGGTCCCAAACCAAACCCATTGCTTCCCAACTTTGCATGGAAAAACAATATTCAGTACATTAATATAAAAGAAGGGGGTGGAGGACTGATCTGCGTAAAGGCAATCAAATTTGACCTGAAGACCAGTCGAAGTCGATGGCAACTCCATGTGTGTGACCATCCGATCAGAGAAAGAGACTCTCTTCAGAGCATATAATTCGGACGTGAAGGTGTTACCCAGAACCAACCACCATGCTTCATCTTTTACCTGTGAAAGTGATTCCAAGCTCAATTTGTGTGACTAACCATTGTTATAATGAGGTGAAATTTACCTTTGGAAATCGAGGGGCAAACGCTCTCGATGCGTTCCGCTTGGAATTGATCTTCTCCAATTTGATGTTCAAAGTGGGAGCCTTTGCATCATCACTGCCATTTCTTTGAAGTTTTAATCTCACTTGAACACGTGGAAAATGTTGTAAATCCTGGTAAAACAAGATATGATAGATTGGGAACTACTGAAATCAATTGACCGAAAAATAAATTTATTGATATTCTCGCCAGCAGAAAAGAAGCAATGATGTCAATGCTACCCAGGTGTCACCTTTTATATAGCTCAAGTCAATGCTAACCCCAACACAAAAGAAAATAGCACCCAGAATAGGAATTCTACTTGCAACAAATTTGGGCTGTTTTCTAATAAAAACAAACAAAATGGAAGTGGAGTCAGATCGGTGGACAAATGGAGATGGATTCCTTCACACACTTCCTCCTACTCTTTCAAAATGATAGCACTTACTGCTACCGCCGTTCTTATCCGCTAGACTGGCTCTCATGATCTTTCAAACACATGCAGACAATTAATGTGTTTCCAAGGTCATAGGGGTAGTAATCTTTACAGATAAAGGATAAAATTGAATGTTCACCGGCAAAACAAAACTAAGAAAAGAAAAACAAAACGCTTGTACACATACTTCATATCCTCCCCCCCCCCCCCCCCCCAAAAAAAAAAAAAAAAAAAGTCAAAAATTTATTAGAAGCATAACAACACACCACCACTTAAAAAGGGCACTCCGTACCTGATATAATCTTGAAGCAGGAAAGTTTCCAACTTGAGTCTGCAAAGTCGCCTTGGGAAGATCCAACAGCTGCTGCACTTTGGAAATTCCTCTTTTGTTTAACAGACTCGCAAGATCGTCACTCATGGATGGCAACATCCATAAGCTGGAGTCCTTATCAAACCATAATCCCTGAAAACAGTTGAAAAAAACATTTAGAGGCATTGAAGGGAAAGTGATATTTCTATAAAATCAAACAAAATGAGCAAAATAAATCCCACAAATTAGAATTTCGGCAATTTATGTGTGTGCACGCTGAAAACAATTGGGGTATATTCACCCCTAATACCGAGAATATGCATGTGAGCCTTCAGCTGGCTGGTGACATCTATCTATATTTTGGAATTTACATAGGGAATAAATTATTAAAACAAAAAAAAGGAGCTTTCATCACAATAACACATGCAAAATACTGTAAAGAAACAGGCAGTAACTGATGTCATTAGAGCGTTGGAGGAAATAGCCATGATTAATATCCTTGGATGATCCCTATAGGTTTGTTAAATCTTTCATTTACTGAAAATACTTAGATATGCAACTGATTTGGAGGATACCTGCATGACCATTTGCAAAAGATGCATGCAAGTCATTGCGCTCAAAAGCCATCCACTGTTTGCACATATATCTATCATGGCCTGGATGATCCGTATACTTTGATCCAACACCGACTTTAAGTCAGTGACATAGTCACTGATTGGTAGTTCTAACTGAGAAAAATGTGCCTAAATCCCACAGAAACGTAGTGTAAGTAAATAGCAAAACTGGAAAACCAGAAATTAGATAGGTACAGATGTTCTAAAATTGAAGTCAAAGACAACTCCAACCTGAAAGAGCAGATTTGCTTTGACATGTGGATCATCCAGCCGATTCCTATCCACCATATATCTCACTCTCTTGGACAATGCTTCATTGTAATTTTCCTAATACAAAAGTTAATACGTACCCCTTAAAAGAACAATTAAGCTGTGGGTAAGCAAGCAATGGATGGCATGAATCTTAGAATTAAAGGGTCCAAAACTTGAGACATCATGTAAAAGTTCATGAACATTCTACAATTAATCACTTATGATGGAAAGACCGTATTGAAACTCAATAAAAAATAAAATTTATCTGGTTTTTTTTGTTCTGAACCTTTAAATCATGATCAGGATAAGAACTTAGCATACCATAGAGATACTATCTCAAGTAGATATAGAACTACCTATAAAAAAAAGTAGATATAGAACTAAAAGTGGAAGTAAAAACTTAAACAAACTAACATAATTCGTATACTTCTTTTCCCCCACCCCTGCTTCTGATTGGCTTACTAGTGAACAAAGAACCAAGTGCTATATAACTTCACAAGGTGGTTGTTTCTTAAAATTCGGCAAAGAGCGAACCATAAGAAAGTTTGGAGATGCTCACCATTTCTTGACATCTAAATCAGTTGTGTAGATTATTTGAAAACATTAGAAAAAACAAAAAAAGGAAAAGAAAATCTAAATTCTCTACATATTTCTCAAAGCACTCCCTAGTGGGCTTCTAGCTTTTGTTACCTCTTTCCAAAGTTCCAACCAGCAGGCATCCATCGCAAACAGTTTCTAAAACCTTAACAGAAATTAGTGTTTATTTTTTTAAATGCAAAAGCACAACACTTGGCCATTCTTTAAAAAGTGTCTTACTCTACAACACTTGGCCATTCTTTAAAAAGTGTCTTACTCTTAAAGCAACACATGAGGTTACTATATAATATGGGCAAAGACTCAGATGCATGACTTATTCCTTCCATGCTTGTCACTATTATTTCATATAAAAAGACAGTCGGGGGTCAAGTTTGGGCTCCTCGTAGTCAGAAGTACCTCATTATGGCGCACAGGAAGTTCATCATACTCAGAGGCAGCAGAGAGTATATGCAGGAACACCTATAATGAAGAGCCTTTCTAAGAGCCATGATTAATAATGGAAGTAAAAGCAAAAACATTGGAAGCACAGCTTACTTCAAGTGATGTATCTGGACCTATATTTGAACCAAACATAGATACAGTCATGTAGCTAAGGTAATACTGAGATGCTATTGAACCCAACATCATAGGCTCCACGCTGTCATCACTCATCTTGATGCATCCACTGTCTTCCAGATCCTCAAACGTGTTTTGCACTAGGCTGCCAAAAATAAAATAGTTACCCATCATAGCAGTGTCACACGTATTTGTTGAGTTGCAAAAAAAAAGAAAAAAAAAATCCATGAGATCAGGTAATTAATTTACCTAGATAAATATGAGCTTAGAATTTCAGGACCTGTATTCTCCAATCCATAGTAAGCTGGATTAACTGTCTGTAGCAAAATAGATGTTAAGAAAATTTTTATCTGCACAATAATATCTTTTTTCTTTATTAGTTAGTCATGTTCTGGATATTGCATGAAAGAAGTTTTGATCATTTTCAGACATTCAAGAGCATCAGTCACAACTTTTCAATACTATCATAAAATACACTTTTAACCTCTACATATAGTGTTACCATATATTTATTTTCTGTAATCACCAAAATTATACCAGTCTACGGAATAAGTAAGTCCAGGTAAGGTAATGGACTGCATCCTCCTTATGGCAAATAGTGCCAGAAATGATCTCCGCATTGATGTGCTCATGCAACTGCTCTTTCAGACTACTCTCAACTGGAAATGGTTCGTACAAAAACTGCATATATATAAACGCCAAAATTATTCTAGTTTCCCAGAAACTAGACAATTTAAGTGACAACATATACAGTCACTACATTGAGTTAACCTTTTTATAGAAGCTCTTTTTGGGTTCATGTACAAGAATGACTGCTTTCCCATGTTGATCAAATTGTGGGCGGCCAGCACGACCCATCATTTGCAAGATATCCGTGATTGGAAAATCAACATATCTCTTTGCCTTTCCATCATAATATTCTGTTCCCTGCAACGAAAACGCAGTTCTCTTCCAAAATAAGGCATGCATGGAATGGAAAAAGGATCTTACCATGGGAAAAGAGAATCATTCTGAGCTAAAAGAATGCCAAAAATTGAAAGGCAATTTTGTATGGCAAAGGGCAATGTACAACAGAAAATACATTTTAATAAAACACTAATTTATCATAAGCATGATGAGCACAATTTGCCACTTAAAATATCTCATGGCTTTGTAAAAGTTATGCAAAGAATCAACTTTAAAACCAACACAAGGCACGTATCAAAATTTAGAAGTGAAGTTCCAAATTTCATGAATGTTGTGGAAATATATGGCAACACTACTAGCATGAGAAACAATTAACAAAAGATTTCAATCTAGACTTTGATTAGGGAGATAAGAAAAAAACCAGAACACCAAGTGAAATTTTTCCCAAGGATTGGGGGTATAAAAGTATTGCTGGGCTTGTCCCAAACCTTATACATATGACTAAGGGTGAACAGTAACCGATACAATCAGACAGAATCGACCAGAATAGGCTGCTGGATGCCAGAACTAGTGGAGAACCGGTCGGTCAGCAGTCCAACGAGGTGGAAACCGATAAGAATTAGTTCAGTTCTCGGTTTGCATAGGGTTCAAACCGGTGAACCGACAGATTATATATATCTATATATATTTATATATATAATTTTTATACTTACATAAAACGAGGCCACATAACTTAAGTAAGTTAAATGGCGTTGTTTCAGTAAAAGAGTAAAATAATAAATAAAAAAAAGGTAAAACAACGCCGTTTGACTTAATAAGCCAAACGACATCGTTTTGGTTTGGGCTGATGCCCTAATCCCCCCTTCTCCATTCTTTGACCGAATCCTCTTGGCACTCCCTCCACCCGATCCGGCGTTCCACTTGTGGCCCAGAACCGCAGATCGGCGGTCCCAAAAGTTGCTCCTCGCATCCCGCCGTCAACCGTCGTGGGAAGTTTGCATATTAAAGTATAATCTTTTCGGCTCCCATTTAATTTGTGATTCTTTCCAATTATTTGGTGTCTAACTTGTTTATCTATCTATGTATAGGCATTTCAAAATTTTGGACCAAATTTTTGAATCCTTTGGATTAGGGGTGAACAGTAAACGTGACCCTATTTCTTGATGTGAGTAATTACATGTTTGATTTGGTGTAATTTTTTGCATGAAAAATGTAAAAATTAGAATGTTGTTCATTGGATATATTGTTGTGAATATGTGATGTTATTGTGATGTGAATTGGGGAAAGATGAGTGAACTATAACCAAATTTAGAGTATCTCGTTTGTTTTCACAAACCATTTCATCTAATCATTATAACTTTTCCAAACTCTCACACAAAATACAATAAACAATTCAACTTTTTCAAATACCAAAACAAAAATTAAAAAATTATATTCTAACAATATTTTATTCAACTTTCATCTCATCTCATCTCATCTGTGTAAACAAACGAGACCTTAAACTTGTGATGTTTGCCATGTTACAAACTTCTTGTTGTGTAATTGTGGTTTTTATTTTCGTGTTTGGGGCTTTTTTTTTTTGTTTTTGTGTTTTGTAATTGTTTTTTTTCTTTCACATGTTAGATGAATTTTTCGTCAACTCCAATTGATATTGACTTAAATGAACCGTCCACAAACTTGGGAGATGATTTGAGAAATCTCCAAACATTAGGACTCCTTAGTGGCCCTACTCATAGTACTTGTCCACTTCCTAAAAGGGGAAGGATCCGTCGTTTGTTTGGGACCATTTTAAGAAGGTAGAGGGTTGTCACATGGATGAGCCTAAAGTCAAGTGTTAACTATTGTGGCAAGTGTAAAAGAGAAACAAGACTTCAACCATGCAAAATCATTTGCCTACATGTCCCAAAAACCCTCATAAACGTGGGTCATGGATAGGTATCAAAAAATATTAATGGGTGAGGCAACTCCCGAGGATGGGGTTGAAGATAGTGTTGAGAGTATGAGTAGGACCCTTGTAACCCACAAGTATAGTGAAGAGGCTATAAGGTTGGTGATTGCAGATATGGTAATTGTAAATTAGTTTCCATTTAGAGTTGTGTCGGTCTAGATGGTTTAGGAAGGTGTGTTGGTCTCTTGAACCTAGGTTTAAAGTGCCATGTCACGTACGGATGTAAGAAATTGCATGAAGTTGTTTGCATTGGAAAAAGGAAAGCATAAAAATTTGTTTAAAGATGGTGGCATGAAGATTTTATTGACTATCGATACATGGAGATCGGTACAAAATCCTAATTATATGTGTCTAGGGAAACTAGTGGGAGGTATGTGGAATCGTGCCTCCTTGAATGGGGCATTGAGAGGATATTCACTTGACTATTGAATAATGAAAGCTCAAATGACCTTGCAATTGAATAATTGAGGCAGCTTTTGACAAGTAATGTGTTTTTTTTTTTTTTTTTTGGGGGGGGGGGGGGGGGGGGGGGGGGGGAATACATTCACATGAGATGTGCTCATATTTTGAACCTGATTATGAATGAGGGTTTGAGGGAGTGTAATGATGCCATCACAACGGTTCATAATGCAGTTAGATACGTGAGTTCCTCCCCCGCAATATTAGATAAGTTTAAGAGATATGCAGAAAAATAGAAGATTGATTGTAAGAAAATGTTGTCCCTTGATGTGCCACTCAATGAAACTTAACATACATGATGTTGGAATCAACTGAGAAGTTTGAGAAGGCTTTTAGGTGCATGGAGAGTGAGGATTATAATTTCCTCTTACTTTGTTGATGGACACATGGGTCCACCTAGAGCTGAGGAGTGAGAGGCAGTGTGGATGTTTGTAAGATTTTTAAAAATGTTCTATGATGCAACTACGAGATTATCTAGTTCTTTGTATGTCATGGCCAACATGAGTTTTCAAGAGATTTGAAAACTCCAAAAAGAATTGATTAGGCTGATCCAGAGTGATAATCATTGTTTGACGAGCATGGCCACAAGCATGACAAGGAAATATGATAAATATTGGCTGCAGACCGCGCCGAGGTTCATTGTTCAGCTGGGAAGGAAACGAGAAGATTGACCCACCACACATGAGGAGCAATGGCCAAGCAAGTTGTTAATGTTGATTGCAATTGTGCTCGATCCATGTAGCAAGTTAGGGATTCTTAATTTCCACTTGAGAAAATTCATGATGAGACTCGGGCTGAAGGGTTGGTGTCAAGTATGAGATAGTCATTAGTGGATTTGTATGAAGAGTATAATGCGATATTCAGGTCTACCACAACTAGCCGATAGAATGAGCCCCTTCCGAACTCTACAATCATAGTTGATGGTAGGCGATGCTGAGACACGATAGTATGATGAGTGGGATCAAGCATTCTCCACTTTGGGATCTACCTCTGCCAAAATAGAGGTGGATCAGTAATTATCAGATGGTTGTGACGCCCGGACCCCTTTTGACTTGTTGATTTGGTGGAAACTTAATGAGGCTAAATATCCTATACTTGCAAGGATTGCACGAGACTTGTTGGCCATGCTTGTTTCCACCATTGCATCCAAGTCAGCATTTGGTAAGGGAGTACGTGCGTTTGATCCTTTTCGGAGTTTGGAGGCCTTTATTTGTGCTCAAAATTGGTTGAAACATCCGTTGCATTGATATTTGAGAGTCCATGGATAATGTGGAGAGCTTCATGATGGAATCGGGGTAATGTTACGATATTAATTCAATATTCATTTGCTTTTAGAATTTATTTTTAATATTTTCCAACATCATAATTCACTAATATTTGATGTTTTCTTTTTATATATGTTTCTATATAGAGTTGGGCACACAATCAAATGTCACAATCATTGATGAAGATTGAAGCATCATGAGTGAAGACTCAAGAATATATATTCATCTTATGGGTCTGTAGTTGTAAAACTTTTATTTAGTTCACAATTTTTATTTTTTCTATTTGTGAGTGAATTTGAGACTTGATAATTTGGTTTGTAACCTTTCTTTTGATAAGTTCTTGGTTTGTAACATGTATTATACATCTAGCGGAGTTTGAACTTTGAAGGGGTGGATGGTGGCTGAAGTGGTGGATGGTATCATGGTGTTGTTGTTGTTACCTTTTTTTTTTTTTTTTTTTTTTTTGAATTATTTATCTAGTATGTATTTACTATTTGTAATTTTTTTTATTAACCTAACATTAAAAATGGAGTTCAAAAATTAAAATGGAACTTAAATATTAAAACTGGCCTTTAAAATGACACTACATTAAATTAGGACTTTAATTGGGCCCCAAAATACTCAAGACAGAGACAAAAAAGGCCCAAACCGATGAACCAACAGCAGCCTGGACACTTCTCTACCCTCATTTTGGTTGGTTCAGTCGGTTTGGGCCACTAAAATGGCCAGTCGATTTTTCCCCCCTACATATGACATCATCTGTACAAGCTAGGAACTTTCACAGTTGAAACATATCACATAACAGAGATAAGAGAGGAAGACTTGGAATCAACCATGAATATCTCTTGCATGTGAAAGAAAAAGCACAACTATCTCTCACCTTCAACGTGATATGATTCTGCAAATGTTCAAGTGACAAAATGATGAAGTAACTTGAAGAAAAAAAATTGAAACCTACCTTTTTTTAAGCATATCTCTAATCAAAATTTGAAACATGTTAAAAAATGTTAGGATTTCGTTTGTTTTTTACAGACTTACTGAAAGAAGAAAATTTGAAACATTTTGGAGGTTAAAACATTGTATTGGATTTTGAAATTCCATTGGAAATCCAATACAATGTTACGACAGCCCAAATCTGTCTATATCAATTCAGGCAGGCTCACAAAACAAGTGAACTTAATTTGAGAAGAAGGAACATTTTTGAGCATATTGATAGGGTGCTTGAACTGGCCTATGAAGAGCAAAGGGCACTAAACTTGTAAATCCGACACAGAATAATTTTCTGGATAAATATTTTTTTTATTGGATTGGATGCTGGGAACAAAGTGCCGACTAATTCCAGGGGTGCATGGGCCCTCCGTAAGGAGTTTTCCAAAAGTGCATCTAGGGTAATTCAAGGGGAAATTCCCTCAATCTAATGGCCCCTTGAAATTGTTTGCACCTAAGAATTGAATCTTAGACCAGGAGGGAGTATACCAACAAGACCAAGGTCCTTAGCACTTGAGCCAACCCATAGGGGCTTTTTCTGGATATATATCTCAGACTAACACTTAGTTACTTTTTAATCCTTACCATACTTTTAAAGGAAAAAATGTGTAACATAGAAAAGGTCAAACTTCCAAAAAACACCCACTGCAAAATTCTGGCAAGTCAAATTATATTTATGACAAGTTCTTAGACCATCAAACCAATAGACAAACACCATATTTAATTTTCCTCACCTTGATAATGACCAGATGAGCGGGAAGGTTCACACCCCATGCCAATGTGCTGGTACAAACCAATACCTGCATTGTATGATGTACCTCATCAGAACGAAGAGTTAAAACTTATTCATCCTTTTTTGCCCCGACCAGAACAATAATGAAAGAATATTCATGTGACAGAGTAGTGCCTGAATCTTGTTGTTTGCAAAAAGTTCCTCTACAAGCGATCTATCCTTGTCATTCAGACCTGCATGGTGTAACCCGATGCCAAATTGTAAGGTGTGCCTCAGGTTCTGATCAGTGATCTGAGAAAGAACCATCTGAAGTGCTTCTTCTAGAATATTAATAAACTGCCTTGGTTGTTCGTCTGAAGCTGCAAACTTCAGTAATACAAAAACAGAACAATTAAATGGTACTGGAAATCTAATAATCCATATTCAAGGCATGAAATGGATCTCACCTGAATGAGGTCCAAAGCAGTTAGCCTTGTCTGACGACGAGATGAAACAAATATCAGAACTGGTTTTGTAGGTGAATGGGTGCATATAGCAGCATATGCTGGTTTATTCATGCTATTCATCCTTGGGCAGTAGAACTTTCCAGGATATCCCTGTTCACAGAAACAGAGGCATTAAAATTGTAGCATGCAAATGTTAAAGCCCTCAATCAATTTTTATATCAACCATAAGAAAGGATCATAAACGAGGGTTATCAGTCACTACCTCATTTGGGCATCAAAACTAGCATTATGGTTTGAACAAGTTCACCCGCACAAATCCAGAGCAAAAGATCCTCAATATATTTTTTTTTTTTTGATACGTAAGCAAGAATTTTATTGATGAAAGAATCTCAATTTTATGGTAGTAGTTATTGTTAAAAGTTTTTTCCAGATAAGCTTATGAAGATTCCATATTATAGGCAGGAGAATATATCCTCCGTTTTTTCTCGTCTATTCTAACAAATTAAATGCCGAATGGTTGCTGTTAATCAGGGTAATAAGGCAGGTCATGTTCTGTAATATACTTTCAACAACTATTAGTACCAACATGATAGGATGTTTATCTCTCAACTATAGAACTTGATCAACGGTTCTTATCATAATTGTGTATCAAGTGTAAAATAAGGCAACACTTAAACATGCATTAAATTATTACTCACTTCATTATAAGAGTGAATCAGACATAGTGAAGTACCATGGAAGACTCACAAATACGTCTTTGCAAGCATATATGCTTGACATGTTTGTAATTTATAACACCCATTAAGACAATAAAAATGAGATATACATAAGCTATGATTCGCTTTATAAGAAAGAATACATATTATACCACTCTATTCTGTAGTTCCAAATCCTGGAAAAGCAAGCCATATCTTCTTGCATGTACTTCAAAGGGAAAATAAAAGCCCAATACTTGCTAGATAACCATTGATAAAAATTCAGATACTCTCAACATCCCATATGGGTCTTACTCCATTTTTTTTTTCTTTTGGTCCTACTATGTACATCTCAAAAAAGTCA
Source organism: Juglans microcarpa x Juglans regia (assembly GCF_004785595.1). Lineage (NCBI taxonomy): Eukaryota > Viridiplantae > Streptophyta > Magnoliopsida > Fagales > Juglandaceae > Juglans > Juglans microcarpa x Juglans regia. The sequence continues at coordinate 8,584,898 of NC_054604.1, forward strand.
AAGCATTACTTTTGAAAGAGGGCAATTCTGGAGGATCATAACTGAATTATGAATTGTCAAAACATTATTTTCCCCCATAAAAATAGTGCCTTTTTCCAAAGCACATGCTTTTGAGGATGGAGGGAGTTATATCATAAAATAGTAAATATAATTGAAGAATGGATCAAGAAATATCAGACATTATGATAATAAAGAATGACAACCAATGAGAAGCACTACTTCAACTCGCCTGTATATGAACTTCAAGAGGTACAGGCCTCACACTTGGCTTGAAGTTGAAAAGTCCGGTTTCCCCAACACCCAACCAATCAGCTAAATCGCTAGATTAAAAGAAGTACATCAGAAAATTACAAAGTGAAGTCATTGAGCCTAGAGGGTCAGAAACATGTTCCTTTTTATAATAAGTAAAGGTACGGTTTTTTATTAAAATCACAGTGGCCGCACCCCAAGTAAATTGGGGTATACAAAAGGGAATGAATATCTTAAGGAGCACATAGCATGAACTGGTAAAATTCACAGAGGATGCAAATCGCATGTTGTTGTGGACTGTAGCCCATTTGTGCAAAGAATTAAGCATAATTGTTTTCTAAATTACTGGCCCTACGTACAAAGGGCCCATCCTCTCAACATCTTTACCCATTTTTGCCCCAGTGACCCTCCCAAGCCACCATTAACTCAGTAATGTAATTCTTTGAAAGTAGCTCGGACCAATTTTTTATACAGAATTTAATGCTATTAAAAAGTTTCAAATGTAGACAGAAATAGGGGGAAAACTATTCTCACTGAAGACCAAATAATTGAGGATGAAAGACAAGCATATTAATGGTAACTCTACACCAAAAAATTAAAAATTTAAATTGATTAGTACTTTTTTATAAGTAAATTGATAGTATTAATACTTGAGCTTGACTTCTGGATGTTATTGAAGGTTTCATAAGATAGACAGGGAAGCGAGATCTGATAGAAGAAGCAAGAGCATTCTGTTGATTTAGAGAAACTATCAAAATAAGCACAACCATACCCCGCATTTGCTAAAGCAGTAGACAGGCCTACAAATCGTACTGCACGCTCTGTTTGTGATGATATGTATCTCATCCTTGAAACAATAACCTGGAAACATTTAGTTATGAAATTGAGCATGAGAATTAAAGCGAATAGAATAAGGTTTGTCGACTAATGAAAGAAGAAAAGAAACAAAATATCAAATCAAATGAACTGAGAGATTTCTATGCTATTTTCTGCTGGACATTTTTGTCCCCTCCATTAAGAAATTTGGAAAATTTACCATTTTGCCAGCTAACATTATCTACTCTTCAAAAGAAACGGATAAATTTATTTCCTTGGCACAGTAACATCAAAGTAAGCCATTGTAACTACCAAATCTAGCAACTCTCTGCATCAAGAGACATACTAGAGCAGGGGCTTCTAAAACACATTCGAGTCTCTTCAACTTTTGTGTAGCTTTCAATTTGATGCTTTCAATTTGATTCCCAAGGTTTCAATTTAAGCATCAACACATTAGCCTATGGCTTTGCTGTCAATGTAGCCCTTCCATTTGATCCATCAAATTCTATGCCTTCTAAGTATATAAAATGATGCGATATAAAAATAAAATAAAATAAAAACAAAAAAAACGATGAAAGTTGGGAAATTACATTTTGCAATATACACCCTCAGTTAATATCTTACCCTAAGATGAAAAAAGCCACAGGGCATAATCTTAATGATAGACCTTAACGGAAGACGCAGAATGAAACCTATTAGTAGTTTTACGTTGCACATTGCAAAAGGAGGGGTAGTTCGAGGGTGCAAAGTGTAATTATCTCCGGAAAATTTTGGTAACTATGATTTTCCATGATTTTATAAAGGCACATAAAACATGGCCACGCTCCACTGAAATGACGTTTAAAATAGAGTTGTGGCTGCTGAAAGAACCTGGCAAATGACTTCCGACCTCCAACCCCAAGATCATTGGCCACCACACCAAAAAACTCACCAAACACCCACAGATGTCACAGAAACTACCCAAAACCACTACCAAACATCACCAACATAAACATATCAAAAAAAGGAAAGAAAACCCAATCAAAGAGCCACCACCACTGATCAAATTTCCCAAAATCAGAAAGCCTCTCCATCAAACACAACCCACCAACCACCAGAAATATCCATAAACAACCTAAACAGACACAAAAGCCCTGTTGGAAACACCTAAAACCCCTTAACACCGCCAAAACACCCTCACCTCCATACCTCTGCCATAACAACATCATTTCTGTGGGGCGACTGTTCAATTTATTTGATCCAAAACTTGGAAAGTTTACAAAAAAATCACTGTTTTGTACACTTACCTGTCTTTCAACAGATCCTGACTGTGGACTACATTGACAACAAAAACAAATTTTCTGAGTTTTTAACTTCTCAAAGTCAAACTTCTAAGACCAAACTGACGGTTCAAAAAAATTTGAACTGATCAAAATTCACCCTAGCCTTTGTTTTAATATTATATGTTATAGATTAAAAGCATCACTCAAGAAAATGCCACAGCAATTGGTAAGTAATACCTCAAGGATTGGGCCACGATCAGCTCCCAATAAGTGAATCTCATCCAAAATCATAAGCCCAACCTATTGAGCAGATCGTACGCATTAATGTCTAGCAGCCATCCACCAATTAAGTATTGTAATATAAAAAATATATATATATATATATAATAAAAGGAAAACAAATCCCATTATGAACAATAATGATTAATAGATGGACCTTTTTGACGTAGCTTCGACTATGCCAATTACGACTGATACCATCCCACTTCTCAGGAGTAGATATTATGATATCAGCTGACAAGAGGGCCATCAAATCTGGAGTATAATCTCCAGTCATTTCAACCTGATACAAACATCTTGTTAATACAGGCACCATATGTTAAAACATATCAATGACTAATAAATAAATGCAGTCACCATCTCCTTCCCAAGCTGAGAGACAAGTCGCTTTTTCCAATCATTCATTCTTTCCCGAACGATAGCCTTCAATGGTGCGATATAAATAACCTGAATTCAGGCAGCAATTTAAGCATATTGCAACCTATAGTATAGCAACATACAGGGGTAGTTTGGTTATTCTACTGGGGTAGTTTGGTTATTCTACTATATGGAACCCTTCTCTATTCGATATGTAAGAACCAGATTTTATTGAAACATAGAAAGAGGCGTAGCCCCAATACACAAGTATACAAGAGAAAACACCAAATTAGGAGAAGTGATGGATACAAGGAACTCATGAAAACTAACTCAGCGCAAAGAAATAATGTTTCTAAAAATAGACTTCTGAGTTCTTCTAATGAGCATTCCCGATCTTCAAAGCTCCTGTGATTCCTTTCCCTCCAAAAGCACCACAAAAGACATAAATACTCTATAGCTAGCTAGAAGATTACCACCCTCTCAAGGCATCACCCATGCAAGACCAACTCTACTTAGAAGTCATCCCATGGAGCCCAAGCAACATCACAATGAAGTAGCAAGTAATCCAACGTTTCACCACTCCTTTGACACATGCAACACCAATCGGTTAGAATAATAAAATGTTTTCTTATATAATCAATGGTCAAGATCTTCCTAAGGGAAACTGTCCAAACAAAGAACGCAGCCTTCAGAGGTGCATTACTCATCCAAATATTCCTCACTAAACAGTCATAGCCTCATAAAAAGAGCATACAAAGAAGTTCCCTTTCTTAGAGGGGGTACAATGCATCTTATCTACTTCCTTGTTGCTTACTCCGTAGAGTAAAGCAAAATGAAAATTTAGTGAAGGCACCAACTTCCCAATCTTGGGTTGCTCTAAGGAAGCTAACATTCCACTATAATGAACCACAAGTGACTCCATTAACTCAGCTGCCGAAGCCTCTTGCTCATGCACAATCCTAAAAACTGTAGGGAAAGCATTCTCGAGGGCCATGTCTCCGTACCACCTATCCTACTAAAATCTGATCCCAAAGCCATCACCCACCACATATCTGGTATGTCTAGAGAATCCCCCCCCCCCCCCCCCCCCCCCACTCTTCTGATACTCTTCCACAACCCCACTCCATGGGCTCCTAGTGCTTCATTGGAATACAAACATCCCCAGGCATCCCTCCATACTTGGAATCAATCAAATCTCTCCACAAAGCCTCCCCCTCCTCCCCTTGTGCTTCATTGGAATACTAACCTCACCAAGCACCTCCATACTTGGAGTCAATATCATCTCTCCACAAAGCCTCCCCATCCTGATGATGGGAGAGCCTGGTCATCAATGGTCAAGAGAGATATCGTTGGTTACTCTTGCTTACTGCTACTCATCCTCGTGTGACTAAATGTGTCTTTCTTGGTTACTCTACAACCCAAAAGGATCATTGCTACAATCCTGCTCTTCAACCGATGTCACATTTGTTGAGTCTCCCCCCTACTTTCCCAATGTTCCTTTTTCATGTGGTTAAACTCCCGTGCCACCTACTTAACAAATTCCACTACCCATTCAATTTTTATCAAGTCCCAATCCTGCTCAGAAGAATGAGGATGAGGTACTTTGTGCGTTAAGAGGAAGAGGATGAGGAACTTAGTGTGTTAAGAGGAAGAGGATGAGGAACTTAGTGTGTTAAGAGGGATGGACAAAGACAAAGCACCGGGTCCAGATGGTTTCTCAACAGCTTTCTTTCAAGCTTGTTGGGATATTTTTTGGGAGGACATCATGAAGGTTTTTCTCGAATTTCACACGTCAATGAAATTTGAGAAAAGTTTTAACGCTTCATTCATTGCCCTTATTCCAAAAAGGACAAGGTCAGTGGAGGTGAAAGATTTCCGCCCCATAAGTCTGGTGAATGGGGTATACAAGATCATTTCAAAAGTTCTAGCTAGTCAGATGAGTGAAGTCATGGGGAAGATAATCTCGAAGTCACAAAACGCCTTTGTCAAGAGAAGACAGATTCTTGACTCCGTACTCATTGCCAATGAATGCTTGGACAATAGAGTCAGAGCCAGCACCCTGGGTATTGTTTGTAAATTGGATATGGAGAAGGCATTTGATTATGTTAATTGGAACTTTTTGGTGTATATTCTTGGTAGATATGGTTTTGGGGAGAGATGGTGTCAATGATTGAAATATTGCATCACAACTGTTAGATTCTCGATTTTGGAAAATGGCTCCCCTGAAGGTTTCTTTAATTGTTCTCAGGGTTTGAGAAAAGGGAACCCTCTGTCCCATTTCTTGTTTGTTTTAGTAATGGATGTGTTGAACAGAATGTTGAAGGCGGCGACAGATAAGGACTTTATCTCGGGTTTGCTTAAATGTCTCTCACCTCCTCTTTGCTGACAACACGCTAATTCTCTGTGAGTCAAATCCCGACCAGATTTGCTCCTTGGGGGCACTATTGCTTTGTTTTGAAGCTGCCTCTGGCCTTGAGGTGAATCTATCTAAATCTAAAATGGTTCTTGTTGGCTTGGTTGATAACTTAGGTGAAATGGCTACTATCTTGGTCTGCAAGGTGTCATCCTTGCCTATGAAGTATCTTGGTCTTCCCTTGGGAGCTCCTCATAAATCCAAGGTAATGTGGGATGTGATTGTTGAAAAGATTGAATGTAGACTGGTGAGTTGGAAGATGATCTATTTGTCCAAAGGTGGTAGAATCGAGAGCACATTATCTAATCTCCCAACATATTTTTTTTTTATCTTTATTCCCTTTGCTTGCAAGGGTGGCGAATAGATTGGAGAAGATTTTTCGTAATTTCTTGTGGGGAGGCTTAGAGGATGAGAAAAAATTCCTCTTGATTAAGTGGGATAAGATCTGCACCCCTTTATCTTGTGGTGGTTTGGGGATCAGAAAGTTGAGAACCTTCAATAATGCACTTTTAGGGAAATGGCTATGGCGGTATCATCGGGAAGGGAATGCTCTTTGGAAGAATGTTATTGATGTCAAATATGGGAGTATTTGGGGAGGATGGTGCTTAAATAAAGTAAGAGGGGCACATGGAGTGGGAGTTTGGAAATTTATTCGGAATGGATGGGAAGATTTCTTCAGCAATTTCAGATTTGAGGTGGGAAGGGGAACACGAATCAGATTCTGGCACGATATTTGGTGTGGTGATGTTGCCTTGAAGAATGTTTTCCCTTCTCTTTATAGGATTGCGTTGGATAAGGATGCTTCAGTGGTTGATAACATGGACATTTCTGCTGGTTCTCTTCAATGGTCCATGAGGTTTATTAGAGCTGTCCAAGATTGGAAGGTTGGAGATATCACAGAATTTTACAAGCCAAACGGGAGGACAGGTTGCTCTGATTCATTCAAGGAGCATTTGGAGGAGTAACATCTCAGTCAAGTCCTTTTATCAGCCCATTCTTCCATCGTTTTCCCTTAGAAGAGCATTTGGAGGAGTAACGCTCCACTTAAGGTTGCTTTCTTTGGCTGGCTGGCCTCTCATGGGAAAATTTTGACTATTGATAAGCTGAGAAAGCAGTCTTTTGATAATGGATTGGTGCTTTATGTGTAAAAGAAATGGAGAAACAACGGATCATCTTCTTCTATATTGTGATGTGATTAAGGCTTTATGGGATGAAATCTTTACTAGGCTTGGGATTGCTTGGGTCATGCCTAGGAGGGTGGTCGACTTTTTGTCATGTTGGAGAGGAATTCAGGGCAATCGTCAAATCGCAGCTGTTTGGAAGATGGTGCCTCCATGCTTAATGTGGTGTACTTGGAACGAAAGGAATGGTTGCTGCTTTTATAATAGGGAACGTTCGATGGGAGAGTTCAGGGACTTTTTCTTTCATGCATTGTTACTTTGGGCTTCGGCTATTGTATTGAATGGGATTAGTTTTCATGACTTTTATGCTGCTTTTCACAGCACTTATTTTGTAATTAGGTTCATCTCTTGTATACTTCAAAATACAAACAAAAGTAACTAAAAAAAAAAAATTAAAATATGGAAGCAAACAAAAGGGCATAGCCCCAGTACACAGGAATCTATTAGAGCTACGGAAAAAAAGAAAGAACAATGGAAAGCTGGAAAAAGAAAAAGAAAAAACTAATATCAAAAGCAATCCTCTTCTATACTATGCATGAAGAAAACTTGAAGGCATACCTTCATGTCAGGCTGAGTATTAAAGAGGTGAAGCATGGCAAGCTCAGCAGATATGGTTTTCCCACTTCCAGTGGGAGCTCCTAACAGCACATTGTTGTCAGTGTGATAAAGGACATGGAAACTCTGCCCAATAACAGCAACATAATAATACAAATTCAAACTGTTACTAATCTGAAACCAATAAGTATTAAATAACAAAACCTGCAGTGTAAATTTTCAACCAAACCTGTGTTTGTATAGGATTAAAATGTGAAAACTTGTACAAGGCTTCATAAGTACTGTTGCCCAGTGAAGTCACGGGGAGAGGTTTTAAATCTAGAAGTTCTGTGTGTGAAGTACAAGCCTGAACAAAGAATAATCTTCATATGAGACAGTGCCTTGGCAGGAGAAATTTGGACACAATGCTGCTATAATGTGAATGTGCCTTAAGTTTAGAAAATAAAAAATCAATACCTCTGGCAGCGCTAGATTATGGAAAGAAATGGTGTAGAAAGCCTCAGCATGCAACCAAGAATCAGAAACAGCACGGATATAATATTGGGGTGGATGTGGTTCAAATATTGGCACAGTGAAGGACAGCTTCTGAGGTTCGCCTCTGGCCATCCGCTTTGTCAGAGTGAAAAGTTCTGAGTAGTAGATATGATCGTTCTCTGAGTCCTGTTTAAAAGATTCATTTTGGTATTCAATGTAGACGTAGCAAAATATGAAATATAGTTATTACCATGTAGAATATGAAAATAGGTGAAGCCATGACCCATGGGGAAGTAACATTAAAACTTAGTAAGAGCATATTTTCCAACGGAAGAAAGAGAACAAACAATAAAAAAATTGGGGCAAGAAATTAGATCAGTTTTAAATGAAGCTAGGATTATTATGACCAATTTGTTGAAAACATGCATGAAATTTTTCCAAAATTAAGCTTGTACAAACAGTTTAGTCTTATATTACTAATCACCATTATAAAATTTAGAAATGGCAGAGGTTTTTGAGAATCTAAATTCATCAACCTTTAAGATTTCAAAAATTGAGTACCTTATAAAGATATTTTTCAAGCCCATAAAAGAGAGGCTTTTACACTTTACCTTCTTGGTAACTTATCTTAAGGAGTCATTCACTTAAATTATAATTAAAGAAAGAGTGAGTCTTCACCTCAACCAGAATCCACCAACGCTCAGTAACACCATGGAAACGATCTTTCCATATAAACTCTGGCATTATATGGAGATCCACCTGAGAATTTATATTGATCCCATAAAAAATGACACTTTTAATTTCACACGACTAGGTGGAAAGTTCTGGTGTCAAAAAGTTTGAAAAAAAGAAAAACATTCTCCATAAAGTTACCTTCAAAACAGTTCTGGTGATCGGACTTACAGTTGCTGATAACTGAATCCATGGGAAATATCCTAAACATTGCTTAACTAACTGCCATGTCACAAAGAAAAGAAAGAAAGAAGGTTAATTAGGATCTAATTCTTATATAATCCAATAGCTTCAAGATATTAGAGCATCAGTCCACAAAATGAGCGTACCTTTCCTCCATTTGCATAACGAATCAATGCTCCAATGTCCTTTTCCTGCATCTCCTGCAGGCGATCCAAGTCAGCCCCTCGCTCTTCAAGCTTCCGAAGTATCTGGACCAACCGAGAAACATAACTATACAAGGCAACAAAAGAACGTTTTGAGCAGATAGTAGGAAAAAGGTCTATGGGACAAACTTCTGATGAAATATCCTTTTCAAATTGTCTAAGGGGATGTAGATGGGGCCAAATTTTCCGATCCACAGCCTTGCAATATTCCAACATGAACAAAGACATCTCACACCAGCCTCTTCGCAAACAAATTTCAAATAAAGCTCTCATAATACGAGCCAAGCTTGCGCTTATATATGCAGCATCAGAAACCAATGAGAAGGTATCAATTGAGCCTCGAGATATGTACAACTGCAAATAAAATAAACAATATATTATTCATTAAATATCTCCTTTTCTTTCACTTTGTAGCTAGCAAACATTGTCAATATCCTAAAAAAAGAAACAAACAAAACAAAACCAAAAGGAAAAAGGTAACCTGAATGAGAATGGAAATTTTGCCATGCTTATTTGAAGGACCACCTTTAACTTCTAACGGGCATGATGTCCGCACCAATGTCTCTAACTCATTCTGTTCCTCTTCTCGAACAGCAATGTTTTCAAATTCAGAAGAGTGGGCCACCATGTCAATTACCTACAGCAGCAACAAATAGGTACCACTTACAAGAATGATAATGTTTCTTTAAGTAAATAAAGCAACCACAAAACAGAAGAAGAATAATCACGCAAAAATTGGAGAATGACACTTGTACACTATATTATTGTGGTTGCCTCTATGTTTTTCTTTAAATAAAAGTTAAACAGTATAGTAAAAAGTAACAAAAAAGGGAACATCAAGACACAGACAGAAACATGTAGCAAATGCAACAGGTCACAACAAACAACCTCGCTATCATTCATGTGGCGTCTCAACATTTCATTGTAAGTTTCAACACTAGAGTATTGAATATAAAAGTGGCTTGCAATGCGACCAAGCTCAGTACAGTAAAAATTGCCACTTTTCTCATCAAAGCGCATCATCTTTGCTTTATCAAGTGCACGTGCAGCATCTGTTACAAGAGATCTTTGCTTTAAACTTAACGAAGGATCTGCGACAACCTGCCAAAACAAGTCGAGAAGCAACTTATTTAAGAACCAAAACCAGGAAGAAAAACCCAAAAATATGTTCAACAAGTGAAATGGGAAGGCAACATGTCAGACAAGACTTCCTAAACAAATGTTCATAGTATATGCATTATCAAGATGTTCCGCCAAAGAGGGGAGAGCAAAAAACTGTAAAGACGAAGCTGCCACATGAATATACCAATCAAGAATTATGCAGCCTATGACTAATTTTTGTTTTTTTGTTTTTTTTTTTTTTTTTGGGGGGGGGGGGGGGGGGTTGGGAGGAAGTTAAATAAATAAATAAAAGTAGAATCCAAAACAGTGATAAAAAATGTTCAACCACATGTTTCTATCTTTAATTCTCAAACGAGACTTTATAAGGAAATAGGCTATATCAGATCTTAACATCACATTTCAATCAGGAATAAATAACTATATATACATACAATATACATGTGTATATAAATTGATATTGATTTACATGAACAGACACACCATACCTCATCCCATCCAATACCATATGCCAGAGGATTCAACCTCATCCTTATAAAAAGATATGTATATCCAAGCCATGCGCAAGCTTCCTTAACATTAGTTACTGTACCCAACGCTACTTCTGCGTTTAAATTATCTTTCAAGGAGCTAATAAACTGCACATATGAAGAGAGAAATCACGAAACATGAAAAGTAAGCCAATTACTAACAAGATATCCCAACATTTATTGCATGATGAGCAAAGATTTGCACTTTAGGAAGAACACATGAATAGCAGCATCACTATATCAATGACCCTAAACCACACAACACACTGTATATTATCTCTCTTTTTAATTCCTGCTTTGACAAACAACCCAGGTACTTAACTTGTTAATTTGCACTAGCTCAGAAAAATATAGGGGCTCATGATAAATACAGTTTGAATGGAATTTGAATTTTCCAGTCCAATTACCCTTGTTAACTTGAATAATAGTCAGCATAAAGATTACTCTTATATCATGTATATTTTGTTTGGTGTCAATCCAGTCGCTTGAATCATAAACAGCATTCTCAATCCACTAATTTCTATCAAAGTGGCTGTTGTTGTGTTTCCAACCAATTCAAGTACAATATAAGCAAAAATGTCCAATTGTTAATACAAGCTGTTTAATAGTTAATAAACCACAGGAGTAAATTTTAACAAAACAATTTTTTCTTTCGTATCTTTTCTTGTTTTTTTCTCTTCTCTTTATCAGGCACTGTCAGGGAAATTTATACCCACATGGATGGCATGCAGTTAAGTTTCATTGCAGTGGATGTATTTCTTGATATATGATACCAATCAAAAAATAAAGTGCCATAATTCTGTGTACACTTCCACAAACCTACCAAAAATTTATTCTACCTCTAAAGTGACCAAAACTTGCAGCATTAACAAAATTTGGACCAATTACAGTACTTCAATCAATATGAGTTTTAATTGCTGTGAACTTCTACAAATTTCCATTTATATATTCTACCCACCAGCTAACAAAAGACAAATACAAACGGCAACCCTTGCTAAGAAAAAATGAAAATGCTTACATAAAGTTAGCTGTGAGCCCACTTTCACAAACAAGCCTTGTAGACTTAGAGTCACAGTAAACAGAAACCCTTGATAAGGTAAATTTTATTCAAAGGAACAAAGGGGCACAACCCAAGTACAAAGGAAGCATACAATAGGAAACACCTAGCTGTACAGATTAAGAAAAGAAACACAACTCCATGAAGTCTAGAAAGCTATAAGCACCGAAACTATTACATGCCACATCCACAAATAAAGGGCATTGAACACAATGATTCTTGATTCTAGCACTATCCTGTCACAATCTTCCAAAGTTAAGCATTGCCTTCCTACCAAATACACCACATCAAACACAAGGGGACCACTCTCCAAACATTTAAATTGCAATGGCTACTAACACGACTATGGTGCCGTTTGGATAGTGACTTGAGATGAGATAAAAGTTGAATAAAATATTGTTAGAATATTTTTTTTTAATATTATTATTGTTTTGGGAATTGAAAAAGTTGAATTATTTATTATATTTTATGTGAGAATTTGGGAAAGTTATAATGATAAGATGAGACAAGACACTTTCACTATCCAAATGGGGTGTATGCCAACAAGCCATAAAATCTACTAGAGCATAATCCATTCAATCCCAAAGGTATGAAATATTGATTCCCATAGATCCCAAGCCACCTTTCAGCAAAGCATAAGATGACCAATGCTTTCTCCACCTTGCCAATAACATACAACACCAGTCCAGTACTACGCAGTTCCTCTTTCTCAAGTTATCTACAATTAATATCTTCCTTCGCATTGCCAACCAAACAAAGAATGTTACCCTTGATGATGCCTCTCTCCAAATATTCTTCCAAAGGAAAACACATGGCATAAAGACTTTAACTCAAAGATTCGTCTTTGGAAGAATCTAGCATATCTTATCAGCTCCACCTCCTCTCAGCTTGCTCTAATAAAAGTACCACTCCATCAGCGTCCATTCTCAATCTGCATAAGTTCTACTACCGACGGTTCCCTGCAGTGGGAAATTCTAAAAAGGCTGGGCCGCACACCATGCATCGTGTCGAAATATGATATTAGGCCCATCCCCATCTCAAACCAAAGACAATGAGAGAAATCCCCCAACCGTATTATGATGTTTTTCCACACCCCCACCTCAAAAGACCCACTAACATCATATGAATACCCACATACTGCTACATTTTATTTTATTACAGCTCCCCACAATTCATCTCATTCATGGCATAAAACCATAACAACATACCCATAATAAATCCTATGGAAGTTTTTCAAGACAATGGGCTACCACAATAGATATGGAGATAAGAGGCAAAAGTAAGTTGGCAAATTTGAAAGAGAACTCGCTATCAGATTTATCCATCCACCCTTCAATAATTAGAATTTTCACCTAGCCAAACAACGTTTCAACTCCTCGATAATGTCATCCCAGATAGATTTTACCCTAAATGAAGCCCCAAACAGAAGACCCAAATACTTCATAGGCATAGAAGACACCCTACATCCAATAGATGCGTCAGTCCTTCTACATCAACAACTGTTCCAACCAAGGTCGAACTCTGATTTGGCTAGATTAATTCTCAGCCCAAAAACATATTCAAAGCACAAGAACAAACAACACAAGTGCAAAGATGATCCGAGTAGACCTCAAAAAAATTCAAGGTATCATTAGCAAAGAGAAGATGAGACAAAATAGCGATCAAACCCATGGTAAGTTCCACCAGCTCATTCCAAAAGAATTGTCTATCATAATCATTATTAGGACGATAAACACCTACAAAAGCCCATAAAAAGATTGTCATCAACATGTTTAAGCTGCATGCTACTATGTATATATCCTCAGTTTTTTCAGTGATGCTCTTATCCCACATGAGCAAAACCCCTCTACGTGCTCACCCTTATCTTCTTTGATTGGGCTCTTGAGTCTAGCCCATTATGGAATAAGTCTCTAGGTCCAAAGCTACTCGCAGGGCCCATGCTGCCATGATCCAGCTTACTTAAATCTAAGTCAAATCTTGACAGGATGGATTGAAGTCTTGTAAGTTGTAGCCCATGGCACAGGCAATCCATCCATTGGAGCTTTCCTAAGTATATGGGATGGGTATTTTGTCTTTGAGAAATGATAGTTGCAGTCGTGAGTGTGCAAGCGCTGTGCAATCACTTTGAAAAAAAAATAAATATGAGATCCACATGAAAAAAAATTAATTTTTTAATAGTGAACTTCACTCTTTTTCAAAGCGACTACACGGCACTTGCGCACTCCACGACTGTATGTAGCATTACTCTTGGTCTTTTGGAGGTCCATTGGCCCATAACACTTCCTGCCCAATTCCATTCTTTCTAAAGCAAGTTTAACCTCCTTTAAAAAACCACGTTGGTTTCTCACTAAGACCAAAATGCCAAGGGCATTCCCTTTGCTCATTACTTCTACTGCCTAGATTGCTCCTAGTTAATATTGCAGCCATCAAAGACCTAATGGAGCTCCAATTGTACTATGACTAGTTCTTTTGGAGTACAGGCTCAGATGTAGTTTGGGTCTTCCCTTGGGGCATTGCACCAATACTCTACAAGAGCTAGAATACGACCAAAGGTGTTCGAGTGATGCTGCACACGAAATGTTATGTTTTCCACTCGAGAAGTTTTCACCACCTTGCTTTGCAAATTCCCTTCGTGGGCTCCATCCCACCATGGAAAATAGCTGCCTTCTTAGCTCTTGGGATCTTTCTTGTACTTCTTATAGATTGTAGTTCTTGTTCATTTCCTTTTCCCTACTCAGGTGATGTTGGTCATGGCCTCTCTGTGATGTCAGTTGTTGCATGGGGTATGCCCTAGTGATTTTGTATTGTTCTTCCTATTTATTTTATTCTTACCCAAAAAAAAAAAAAAGGCTTGAACATGGACTCCTTTCCATCAAATGGACTTTTCATAGAGACCAAGAACAAGGATCAGGATGAATAGGGAAAGAGAACGACTTTGGTATAGCCACGATATACATCTTCCCCAATGACATTGATTGGCAACCCCCCCCCCCAAAAAAAAAAAAAAAAAAAAAAAACTTCTTTTGGTGATATGAATGTAACGGCCCAAGGGAGGCCCAAGCCACGTATAGAACCTACTCCAAAAGGATTAGTCAATGGTACAATTGGAGTCTCAAGCCCTTATAAAGAGCAAGAACTTCTCCCGCCAAAGCATTAGGGGATCACATACACCACCTACACTCATCAATCAATATGGTATCACAATCTCCCTCCCAAGCAATGTTGAATCTCATACACCACCTACACTCATAAGTCACTATGGGTATCACAATGAATGATCATAATCCCCACTACTTCAAACTCAAAAAACGCTTTTCCTTATAAGGACTATGAACCATAACAAAATAATGTACTGTAACAGGAAATTATATGTTTGAAGTTTGCATAAATGTGTCCCAAAAGTTTTATCCATTAGACTTTCAACTATTCCTTTTTAAGTTTTAAAAAATTTCATTAATAAGAACAATAGGAAATTGACTACATAGAATGCATACAAGAGAAAACACCTAATTAAGAAATATAAGTAGATACAAGTAAATCATGGAAAAGGGCATGCTTTGGTAATGAGATGAGATGAGAATCTTGAGAATAGTAGTAAAATAATTTGTGAATAATAGTGAAATAGTTTGAGTTAAGATGTTTTATTAGTTTTTGGGAAAGGAGAGAGAAAAAGTTGAATAAAAATATTATAAAATTAAAATATTGTTCGAATATAATTTTTTAATATTATTTTTGTTTTGAAATTTGAAAAAGTTTTATTGTTTTTTGTGTTTTGTTTGGAAGTTTGGGAAAGTTGTAATGATTAGGTAATTATTAGATGAAAAAATTGAAAATTTGAAATTGAAAAAGTGTTTTGTGTTTGAATAATGTATGGAAAGGAAATTATGAAAATTTTTGAGATGAGATCATCTAAGTGCCCAAACATAGCCTTAATCCCCATCTATCACCTAAAGGAACAAAGTATTGAAGAAGAGACGTCTAAGTTCACCCATTGTCCATTCATGATATTCAAGATTTCAATCATTATTTTCCCTCTAAATACAACACAACAAGCATATGATAGTCGTCTTCTACACTGCTAAAATTTGTGGATTTCCATATAAACCTCTCCAACTTCCACAAAGGTCTACAAACCTTCTAAGCATAACCCAAACTAACACCATTCTACCAAAGAGCTCGTTCCACAGGCCTCTAGCAACCTTGCAATGAAGTAGCAGACGATCTATCAATTATGCTCTATTGTAAAAAATATAACACCAATCAACCATAATATTCGCCACTTCCTTTGGTTTTCCATTGCAACAATCTTCCCAAGGAACATCGTCTAGGCAAAGCAGCTTTTAGTGGTGCCTTACTTCTCCACATGCTTCTCCAAGGAAAGTGAATGCTCCCTTGAGTAGTGAAGACCTCACAGAATGAACATATAGTGAACTTCCCTTTCTTTGAAGGGCTCCAAAGAATCTTGTCTATAGCTCCAGCGCTTAATCCAATAGAGTACAATAAATTGAAGAATTCTTTGAGAGCACCAACCTCCTAATCCTAAGCCTAAATGAGGAAATTGATATTCCATGTGAAGAGCCACCGAAGACTTCCAATAAATAGGCCACTGAAACCTCTTGCTAATGTGCAATCCTATAAACTATTGAGAAAGCTTCCCTGGAGGCCCTATCTTTGCACCCACCTCAAGTCTAGTGTGCCTAAAGAATACGCCATTTGATATTTTTCCAAAACCCCACCCTATACGGTCCATGTACCTCATTTGAGCACCACACCCCAAACACCACCAAACTTAAAATCTATTAAAATTTCTACAAAGACTCCCTCTCTTATTGATTTTGCCACAACCACTTCCATAGTTGTGATGAACACAAGCAAGTTTTGAGATTTCAATCCCTATCCAAATTAAGTGGGTAAATTTTGAACTCTTAACCTATCCACCCCACAAAAAGTAGCATTGGAACTTCTCAGTATGATTAGCCACACCAGAGGGTTTTGGAAACAAGGATGAGAAATATTCATGCAAATTAGAAAGAGTGCCCTTAATTAAGGTGAGTCTACCACTTTTCAACATATACATCCTCTTCCAACTTGCCAACCTGCGCTTAATCTTTTTTTTTATATAAGTAAACGATTGTATTGATGATAGGCATAGCCCCAAGTACACAAGAAGGTATACAAGAGATAAGACCTATCTAGGTCGAAGCAACGGAAACAAGAAAATCATGAAAATCTAGACCATTAAAGTTTATGGTTATGGCCCATAGGCATAAAGTTCTAAAAAAGAAAGATCTAAGTTCCTCTATTGACCACTCCTTATCTTCAAATGTCCGGTCGTTACGCTCCTGCCACAAGCACCACATAATACAGATAGGTACCATCTTCCACACAATTTTGATTTGTGGAATTCCTCCTAGATGTGCCCAGCTGGCCAAAAAGTCAACCACTGTGGCGGGCATAACCCAAGCTACCTCTACTCGGCCAAACACTCATTCCACAACGCTCTAGCAGCCTCACAATGTAGTAAGAGATGATCCACAGTCTCGCCGGATTTCTTGCACATGCAACACCAATCTAGTATAATCACCTTACGCTTTCTCAGATTATCTGTTGTCAAAATCTTATCCAAAGAAGCTGTCCAAATAAAGAATGCCGCTTTAGGAGGCATTTTATTCCACCAAATCCTTCTCCATGGAAATTGATTATTCGATGAGTGTGTGAGGGACTTGTAGAAGAATCGAACTGAGAATATGTCTTTACCTGCAGGTACCCACCACAATGTGTCAACTAATTGTCTATTCCGTTTCGTGGAGTACAATAGGCTAAAAAAGTCCTCGAAGATGCTAACTTCCCAATCTTGTGCCGCCCTACTGAAAGTGATGTTCCATTGGACTTGATCCCCTAAAAACACCATGAGATCCACCATTGAAGCTTCTTGGTCACCTGCAACCCAAAAAACTGAAAGAAATGAGTCCTTTAGGACATTATTTCCACACCATATATCGCTCCAAAATTTTATTCTAGAGCCAGCTCCCAGCACAAGTTTAGTGTGGCGAGTAAAAACCCCCCACCCTCATTTGATGTGCTTCCAAACTCCCACTCCATAAGCCCCACTCACCCCTCTAGTACACCACCCCCCCCCCCTCCCAAAAAAAAAAAGACTTCCATATTTGCAATCAACCACCGACTTCCATAGGCCGTTCGGTTCCATATTATATCCTCATAACCATTTTCCAAGTAAGGCTCGATTGAAAATTTTCATATTTCTAATTCCCAACCTACCAGAGGAGATTGGAGTGCATACCTTATCCCAATTGACTAGATGGAATTTGAATTCATCCCCCACACCACTTCATAAGAAATTACGGTGAAGTTTTTCAATCTGGGCCGCCACGTTAGCTAGAATAAGGAATAGAGACAAAAAAAATATGTTGGTAAATTAGAAAGAGTACTTTTAATTAAGGTAATCCAGCCACCTTTTGACAAGTACAACCTCTTCCACCCAGCCAATCTTTGTTCTATCTTCTCGATCACTGTATCCCAAATTGATATAGCCCTTGAGGCAGCTCCCAATGGAAGTCCAAGGTAATTCATGGGAAGAGAGGAAACCTTACATCCAAGCGTGCTAGCCAATTGCCAAATGTTGTTAACCCTTCCGACTGGCACTAACTCTGATTTATCAAAGTCCACTCTCAAACCGGACGCTACTTCAAAACAGAGTAGAAATGCCTTCAATGCCCGTAGCTGGTTTTGGTCTGCCTCACAAATTACTAGTGTGTCATCTGCAAACAATAAGTGAGAAATGTTAATAAAACCCCTATTGGGATCACCAATCGAGAAGCCAGCCACAGCCATTCATGACCAAAGCCGATATCATCCTGCTAGGCACTTCCATACTAATGACAAAGAGGAGTGGGGACAACGGATTCCCTTGTCTTAGGCCTCAGAACTGCTAAAGAAATTAACTGGACTGCCATTTATCAAAACTGAAAATCTCGCCGTTGAAATGCGCCATCTGATTCATGAACATTATCTCTCCCCAAATCCACACCTCCCTAGTAAGTAAAGTACGAAGTCCCAGTTTACATGATCATAGGCCTTCTCCATATCCAACTTACATAGGATCCCTGTAATGCCAGATTTTAATCTAATATCCAAACATTCATTGGCGATAAAAACTGAGTCTAGAATTTGTCTGCCCCTTACAAATGCATTTTGTGGTTTCGTAATGATCTTCCCCAAGACCTCCCCTAAGTGATTTGCAAGCACCTGGGAGATGATCTTGTATACCCCATTGACAAGGCTAATGGGCCTAAAATCATTTACCTCCGATGCCCCAATCTTCTTAGGAATCAATGCAATAAACGTGGCATTTAGCATTTTCTCAAATTTTCCAGAAGAGAATAGTTCATGGAACACCTTCATTAGTTCCTCATTCACTACCTCCCAACATGTTTGAAAGAATCCCATAGAAAAACCGTCCGGACTGGGTGCTGTCTTTGATCATTTTTCTTACTACACCATAAACCTCCGCCTTCTCAAAAGTCCTCTCTAACCAAGAGGCATTATGCAGCTCAATAGACTCAAAACCTAGTTCATCAAGCTTTGGCCTCCACCCCACTTGCTCTGTAAGTAAATGTTCAAAAAAATTAGTAACGTTCCCCAATCACGAGAGCTTCCATACAATCCACACCATCAATATTTAGCATCTCAATGGTATTGGTTCTCCTATGAGAATTAGCTACTCTATGAAAGAACTTCAAACTTCGGTCCCCTTCTTTCAACCACAAGGCTCTTGATTTTTGGCATCATGAGATCTCCTCTAGAGAGATTACCCTCTCTAATTCCGAAACCAACTTTGCCTTTCAAGATATCTCTTCTGGAGAAAGAACCATTTCCTCGTGTATCCTCTCTAACTCCTGTAACTCCTCCAACAAGGTTTTCTTGCGTTGCCCTACATTCTCCAAAGGATTGAGTATTCCAAAACTTTAAATCATTATTTAGAGCTTTTAGTTTACCTGCAAGAATGAGACTGGGGGTGCCCTGAAACTGATATGAGGACCACCATTGCCTTACTCTATCCACAAAGCCTTCAGTTTTCAACCACATGTTTTTGAACTTAAAATATCGACGCCCACTTTGGATACCACCACAATCTAGCAAGATGGGAAAATGGGACGAACAAATGCGAGGCAATCTCTTTTGGCAAACATCCGGATAATGCATTTTCCAATTCTGGTGAGACTAAAAATCTATCTAATCGGGACCACGTCTGAGTATTAGACCATGTGAAAGTACCCCCTATGAGAGGAAGGTCCACTAGATTCTAGTCGAAAATATACTCTGAGAATTCTATCATTGTTGGACGCAGCCTACTGTCTCCAGAACGTTCACTTGGGAACCTTGTAAAATTAAAATCACTATCTATGCACCAAGGAAGTTTCCACCAGCTATACTCCCGCTAATTCTTTCCATAATAATCTTTTGGTACTGTCTGAGTTCGGCCCATAGATACGTGCAAAAGCCCACAAGAAATTATCTTCCACACTCTTAAAGGAACATGCCACTGTATACTCCCCTATGAAGTCTTCTATTTTTTCCACCACCCTTCTATCCCACATCACTAATACTCCTCCCGAAGCCCAATTCAATGCAAGATACGCCCAATCCACATATCGACAGCTCCAAATGCTTCGCACTATTCTTCTTGGAATAAATTTCAGCTTGGTTTCTTGTAAGCATACTATGTCCGTCTTCCACTTACGAAGCAAATTTTTTATACAAAGACGCTTGCTTGCCTTGTTAAGCTCGTGGATATTCCAAGATATAATTTTGGGCTTCATATAGGAAATACTATCCCCTTCCCTTTGGATCTATCTCGACTTGAGCTACCCTCACAATTCAAAGACCACGAAAGTCTCTTTAGCTCCCTCAGTTTTTCAGACCCAGATTTCTTAAGCTGAGTATGACCCACTTCAATGGCAGTAAGTAAATCCATAAATTGTTCCTCGAAGCCCTCACAATCCATCCCCACACAATGTTCAATTTCCTTCACCTTAAGTAAAACCCAATTAGACACACTAGCCTTGTTGGGTAACATACAGTTCAGGGGTATGGGCTCCCCTCTCTAGAACCCATTGCGATACCACTGGCATCCCCATCACCCCCTTTGTGAAGAGATTCCTACATTCCCAATTCGAGGCTCCATGCGTCGGAATACTCATTTTTGCGAGCCCATGAACATTTTCCTCGTCACTGCCAAAGAGGGAGAGAGCATCAGACTAAGCATCAGCAAGAGATTCCCCTACTTCTCGTGTCTCATTATATTGTTCCAGCTGCTGCAGAGCCTCCGTCGGAGGAGATAGAACCTCAAGCTATTTTAGAGCCACTGCCAGAGGAGATATAACCTCCTTACTGTTCGTTGGCGCTGTCTGGCCAGGATACGCCAGAGATTCGATGCACTGTGGTGGAGAAAGGTCCAGATCCCGTTCTAAAACTACTGTCGTCGGCTCCACTACCATCGTCATCGCCCTCTGGGCCCTTGTTAGCAGTTGGAACTCGATTGGTCGTGATGCTCCCGCAAACCTCTCTGACGAGTCTGCGAGGCTCCCGCTGGTAAGGGGTTGAGGCTCACTCCCCTTTTCAGATTCTCCATATGGGCTGGGTCTCATGCCTCTCAGTTCCCCTGTTGTTTCCCACGGGCTGAGGCCCAACAGGATGGCCCACCTTGCTGGGTCCACACGAGGTGCCTTGACTCACCACAACACTGCTGGGTCCTGCACCATCTGGGCCCACGCCCCTTTAGCTCCAGCTTCCTCCCCACCCAAGCCTAAACCAAGCCCACTTATTTCCAAGCTCTCAACCGATACTCCTTTAAACTCTATGCACCGTATCATCCATTCTACTTTATCCAGCATCCCCAGCTATGTCTTCACGTCTAGCAATGTACCAAGTACGTCTCCCTCTACCAAGCCAACAACAGGCCTGTCACCGCCACCCCTTCCACTGTGCAATACGAGGAGCTCTACCAATATCGTGCCCATTGCCCTTTCTTGCGTAGACACCCCTCTGAGCTTCCATGCTGCCACCTTCCCCTTTTCTAGTTTCGTGCAGAGGTGCTAGAGCCTCCCTGTAAGAAAGTTTTTGCAACTAAAACACCACCGCTGATGGTCTAATCAGTGCTCCTCTGTAGTTGCTTCTCCCTTCGTCTACAAACTCCCACAGTGCCTCCTCCCCCATCCTCCTCCATCCATTGCCTTCCTTCTCTTCAAGTACAAAAATAAAACTACGCCTGCCACCACCACCATATTCCACCAATGCCATGTATCGGCTTCGAGCATTCGAGCACCACTGCGCTATGAAGCTACGATTGCTCTCCCTAACCGTCATGTAAAAATCTTTCTTTTCTCCCTCCAAACAATCCTCCAATGCTTTAGCCAACCACCGCACCGAGGATGACCCCAATGTCAGCCTATTCATCACCTTCCAACTTCTCTTTGTAATAAGCAAGAAGTTGCCATCCTTCTCTAATGAAAAAACTTTTGACTCTATCACTAAATCTTTTGTAAATCCCATCCTAAGCACACCAAGTACCACGATACTCAACCGTAATCCCGCCGTCACAGATCACCAAGCATCATCGGAGAAAAAAATACTGTCATTTTTCATCGTCTGATTTTGGTTGTACGGAGAGAAAATGGACACATCAACTAAAAACTATCTGTAATAGCAGGAAAAAAAAAAAACAAGGATAGACTTTTGAATAACATAATGCATCCATATTCTACGCACCCTAGGATAGACTTTGAATTTGATCAGGGCCTTGGGATATGGTTTTAGAGCTAATTCTTTCTCTGTTGACCACGTCAAATGCACATTAGAAACACAAAACATACATCTCAAACAAAATATTTCAAGTTCCCACAATCAACCAAATGCCATATACAAGTACCTGACTTTCAATGGGGAGTTGACTCGTCAGCAATCGCAGATAGTAGGCTAATTTCTCGTGAGACGTGATTATTATACCTTCACCACTTTTGTCAAACTGAGGTCTACCAGCCCTTCCAAAGATCTAAATAGAGGCATGAATGTGAACAGAAAAAACAGCTGGACAGTGAATAAAAAGTACAGGTATCTAGTAAATCAACTTCTAACGTATTTGTAAGAGGAAATCTTAAGGTCTTGCCTGCATAACATCAAGCATGCCTAGGTCTCGCCACCCACCAGCCTTTGGATCATATAATTGTGTACCCTGAAGGATGACCATGCAGGAAAAAAAAAATGTAAGTGGAAAGGCTATAAGAGACTTACTGCACTACAAAAGCTAATATATTCATCACTACAATAATGATGCAATCAGGTTGCAACCAATAATAAAGCAGAGCACATAACAATCATGAGTCATGAGTACACACAATATTTCTGCAATCAAACTGTAAACATGAAGAAAGCAGAGCACTTAACTGAGCGAACAACACAGATGCACAGATTCTGGCTATGATATTGCTATTGACATTCCAACTTTTGATTCAAGCTATCAATTAATAAGGCCATGCAGAAAGGCCCTCTTGTTCAGATCGGCTAAATAAAAAAGAAGACCGAAAACAGATTGTCTTGGTAGCAAACAACCAACCATGACTGGCAAGTGTAAATTTTGGTGTCACCACCCCACCAGACAGTAGATCATTTGCTTACTACAAGCAGCAAGTCAAAGTTTTAAAAAAGTGTACTCAAAAAGAAAAAGTTACATTACAGCATCCATCTAAACCTTTTGGCAGATGAGGGTTAAAAATGACTACAACCACTACCAACTATCTATTGTTTAAAGAAAAGGTACAAGAGATTCTATAAACAAGTCAACTGTCAAAGAAGTGAAGGTATTATGTTTGACCTCACTAGAGAGATTTAGAAGCATAAAATAGAGAGATTTAGAAGCAAAGAATTTGATTTGAGGATAATTTAAGATATTACCCCACTAGTCCATTATAAAATATCTTAGGTTATGGAGTTTGACAACTCTATAATTTGCAGTTATTCAAGCATATACAGTAAATAATATTAAAAGCACAAACCTTAATCACAACAGTGTGAGCCGGCAGATTTACACCCCATGCCAATGTTGCTGTGCAAACCAGTACCTAAAGAAGCAGATTAATGCACAAAAACCTCAGCAAAATCCAAAAGTACCAAGCTAAGACTGAAAATTGAATGAGTTTAACCTTCAAGAGTCCATCAGAGAAAAGACGCTCAGTAAGACCTCTATCTGCACGAAGCATCCCAGCATGATGAACACCAATTCCATATTCAAAAAGCTCAACAAGATCTTTATTTCTGGACTTAACAACTTCCCTCTGAAAACAGTAAAGTGATATCAATGAATAAAAGGAGTGACATAATCATGAAGAACAGAATAAAAATGAAGCTTTTAGTTCCTTGCCTTTATTAAGTTAAATTGTGGATGTGTATCATTCTTGAAGACCTCCAGATCATCATATTTTCGGCCAAGTTCAACCTGTTTAACATGCCCTAAATAATATTAGTGAAACCAAAGCATGCACTGATAAGAATCAGTGAAAGCAAAGTGTGAACTGATAAGATTCAAATAAGATTGCCCACTAATAGACATGCATAACACCCACCCATAATCATATACATTGCCATTTCCCAAAATCAACAAGATGTCATGCATTTCAGAATGCATCTCTTTTTTCTTTTGGGCAAAAGGTAACATTAACATCAGCTTTATATACCAAAACAAAATCCCAGGCGAATAAGAAGATTTAGTAACATATATCCATGAACTGAACAGTTGTTACGAGTTGAAAAGGTGCATAACGCTATATTGCTATAGCTGATTCAATAGCTTTCACAACCATCCAAAGCTTCATTGAATAATAAGCCACATTTTTGGATGATAACTAATTCGAACTAGTACTCAAGGATTTCAAGGCAAATAACACATCCAAACTATTTACATTCTGATCGAAAGTAGGAGAATATACCAATTTCTGGGCTGTTTTTGCAGTGTCCTTTCGTGAATGAACAAACACCATTGCCTGATGACCTTGCCTTAATGAATCAACCACCTGGCACACAAAGAGCTTTTAATTGCCACTCCAGCAAATTACATGCATGTGAGCCAATGTGGAAAGCAGAAACCTTTTTATAGCATATTTCATTCAACAATTCATTGCGAGCTGCAAAGTTCTGCTCACTAATTCCAATATACTGTTGAGCAAGAGGAACAGGACGATAGCTAGAATCAAAGAAGAAGAGTCCCATCTCTGGATTCACTCTCAAAAATTGCGCGACCTTAGGTGTTCATGAAATAGATGGAATTCACATTAAAAGTTGAAATGCAAAAGAGGCTTCAAATTTGGCATCTAGAGAATAATGAGAAGGTAATTATAAGCAACAATATGGCCAAAAATACCTCCAAATAATTAGGTAGAGTGGCCGAAAGCCCCACGATGCGTATCATTGTTTGTGTTGACTCCACCTGTAAAAGAAAGAAAAGAATTACAATGAAGTACATTGTACAACCACTTATCCATTGGCTACAACAGATGCAATGCTAAAGTATCAATGGCCCAAACAAACACTTCGGTAACATCAACATAACAATCTACATACAATAGCACCCCAATTGCGAAAACCCTAGGACACACTAACAATAGCCAAGTAGTACCCCAAAAAATCATTAATGATTTAATAACAATAAAATTTTGGTAAGTAATTTAATAACCAAAATTAGCCACCATGAAGGCTACCCATCATTAATAAGGAGTCCCAATTATATTCTTTATGCCTCATTTTTTTATAATAAAAAACTCAAACCCAAATTGTCATCACTTAAACCTACATACTCAAGACCAGCAGAGTGAAAAGCCAATTTGGAACAACAGAAAAGAAAAACAAACGAAAAAAAACAAATAGAGCCATGCCTGTCTGCAGGAGCAAACTGGATAACCAACAAACGAAAACGAAAGGAAAGGAAAGAAGGATATAATGTTTAATCAAATTGTCCTAATACACAAACAAAATCTGAACTTTCTAAGCTAGCATAAGCAACACTGGTTAAAGGAGAGGTCCTCTTTTGATTCAAGTGTTGTACCTGTAGGATAGGGTCATAAAGATTATAATTTAATGTCAGACAGACATCAAAAGCTGAAAACTAAGAGTAAGAACAAGTGACAGAATTCAGCCAACTTCACAAGCATAGTCGCAATTGAAAATACCAATTATCTTATGATGATTAAAGTATAAATTTCATAAGAAGAAATGATGATCCACTAAATCTTTACCTGACGGAGGGTCCGAGCAACAAGTGCCTCTATTACAGGGCCTCTATCGTCATTCAAGAGATGCACTTCATCAATAATTAAGAGCTTCACCAGCATTGAAAGTGACATGTCACTGCTCTTGCGGGTAATGACATCCCATTTCTCAGGTGTTGTCACTATCATCTGATTGACAAGCACTAAGAAAATTAGCCACAGCTTCCTCCATAGATATTGCCATAGCAACCAAGAATGTCTAATTTAAATAAAATAAAATAAAAGAGTCAACCTGAGTTTCTTCAAGTTCATTCTTAGAAAGTTGCATGTCTCCAGTAAGTTCTCTCACAGTCATGTTCAAAGGAGATAAGCGATGGCTAAATGTTGATGTTACCTCCGCAGCTAATGCCTAGACAGGTCATTACCAGAAATATCATATCAATTGCATTGCTGATGTTGCCTACTCCCACGCCTCAAATACATGGAGTATATAACACAAAAAATAAAAAAGGGATAGAGTATTTGTTAGTTTTACCTTCATGGGAGCAACATAAACTATCTTAAACTCATCTTTATGCAAGTAACCATCCTTGAAGTGCTGTCCAATCTGCCATAAGACATATCACTCACCTCATACATCTTAATATCAGAACCAATAACAAGCACTGCCAGTATCATTTTCTTAATTCAAGTTGCACAATCAGGTTAAATTGCAGTTTGAAAATGTTATCACAACTAAAAGTACAGTGAATATCATTTTTTTATCGATAAATATATTAATTCCATTCTTGTTTGATCCAGTAAGATTCAGAGAGAGAGAATGCATAGAACCTATATATGCATATGAATTAGCAAAGCTATTTG
Source organism: Juglans microcarpa x Juglans regia (assembly GCF_004785595.1). Classification (NCBI taxonomy): domain Eukaryota; kingdom Viridiplantae; phylum Streptophyta; class Magnoliopsida; order Fagales; family Juglandaceae; genus Juglans; species Juglans microcarpa x Juglans regia. Next base: position 8,611,448 of record NC_054604.1, read on the forward strand.
TATATCAATAAAGAAAATAAACAACAGAGGAGATGTCCATACAATATCGGATGTAATAATCTCTCCAGGTCCTTCAACATCATATAACCTCTTCCATATGGAAAATTTAAATGCACATCGTGCTCAAGGGATTCACATTCTCACAGAACCAAATTGTGAAATTTTTCACTTCCACCTCAAAATTTATAGAATAAGAAGAAAATTTAAACCCCAAAATAACAGAGGAACCAAGGTACGGCTAAGTGATTGCGCACCTCATGGAGAATAGAAATCATAGCAATATTTGTTTTGCCAGCTCCTGTCGGAGCACAAACCTGCAAATGTACAAAAACACTTCAGAAATATTAAAAGCAAAACTTTTACTTCAATGATATCCTCATATTTAAAAACAGACAACTCACTAGTATATTCTCATTAGTGTGATAAACTGTTTGAAATATCCGACTCTGAATGCGGTTCAGAGATTTGTAGCCACGAAAAGCAGCTTGAGCAAAGTCATCTAACTCCTTTATCTCAATCTGACAACAACAATAGTTTGAAAAGAAAAAAGTAATAAGGACCAATATGAACAATTGACTCCTAAAATCATTAATTAACCAAGCAATACTAATTAATGGTACAATTTGATACAGAAATCATAGGCAAGTCAAATCTAGTTTGGCAAAATTTCCATGTAACAAAGAGATATGATCATATAATCATCAAAGGCTGCAAAGACATTAAGTTTTCCAAAGAGATTACTATCTAAAAGCTTATGAATGACGAATAGACTAAATTATCATTTAACTTCAAGCTAGTGTCAAAGATAAAAGACAAGGGTAAGTTTCTATATATTGTGAAGCAAGTTAGAACAGAATATTTTAGTAATCTGGGAAATGGCAACAGCTGGTTTCTTTTTATTTTGATTAATTGATGCAAACACTGCACAGTAATTTTTTCTGTAGACTTCACTTCTTGGTGCCAACCCGTACCACATAATCTGCATATTTTTTTTTTTTATAAGTAACATAATCTGCATATTCATAGGGAAATTGAAATATGATGCTCAAAATAAAAGGGTACTAACACTGATACCACTTGGCGTTGGTCAAGATTCTGAATCTTTAAGAATCATCCAACATAATGACTATCTAGAGCGTATAAAGATTTCATTGTAACCTCTGATAATACCTCCCCTAGCATGCTTTTGCAAGCACCCATCCACATGGAAAATATAATGCACAACTAGTACAAAAGTCAGAAATATATAGGAGGCTACAGTCTTGCACAGAACATTAAATGATTGGCGTGTTTTATCATAACTATCAAACCGCCTAGTACATAGTGGCAAGCCTATATTTATTTTCAACGTCACAAATCAATAACAAAACTTTTACATCTCACATATCATTACATTAACTCAAGTGCACGTGGTTGCAAACGCATCGACTAGAAATCCAGAATCTCAAAATCATTGAAGCACTCAAAAGGATGGGGAGGGGCAGGGAGAGACACAGGGAGAGGTGAAAATACCATACAGAATGGCATTAGGGGGGGATTTTAGACGCCATATTTTAACATACAAGTTTTGTTCCAAATCTCAGAAATTTTTCCTTTTTATAAGTCCAACTCTCAGTAATCTGCTACACAAATAACTCATTAGCCACATATGATCATATCCTCCGTTGTGACATAAGTCATTGTATGTTTTTTCTTTTCCCTGTGATCTGTTTGCAACCAACTAGAAATCCAGAATCTCAAAATCATTGAAGCACTCAAAAGGATGGGGAGGGGCAGGGAGAGACACAGGGAGAGGTGAAAATACCATACAGAACGGCATTAGGGGGGGATTTTAGACGCCATATTTTAACATACAAGTTTTGTTCAAATCTCAGAAATTTTTCCTTTTTATAAGTCCAACTCTCAGTAATCTGCTACACAAATAACTCATTAGCCACATATGATCATATCCTCCGTTGTGACATAAGTCGTATGTTTTTTCTTTTCCCTGTGATCTTGCACACTAAACAATCCACAAATCTCAAAGTTGTCAATCTTAAGCGCAACAGGTGAACAATCAATCAATAGAATACGAGTGATAATTTATCATGACCAATATGAATCTATATCACAAACACTGAGGGAGGGAAGAGTGAGAGAGGAGGGGGGGGGGTACCAGTCTCTCTCCAGGTTTCATTTGAGCGGTTGGTGTTGGGGGGATAATGACCTCCTCATATCCCTTATAATGCTTCCTGATGGTTCCTTGAGGGAGAGCAGTAACCGCTAGGGACTGGGCCCTGGGCCAGATCCAACCAGATCATCAAGAAGATTTTTTGTTTCACTCGCTTGAAGTAAAGAAGAAAAATCAGCAGCAGACAAGTCATTCTCAGCTCCATATTCTGTTCCTCTTCTATGTCTTTTTTCCTCCTTGCGCCGAAGTTTATCAATTTGCTTTTCTGACTCTGTTTGAACTGTAACCTAAAACAGGATTGGCAAGAGACAACTTGATGAAGAATCTAAAATTTTAATGAATTATAAGTTAGTAAGAAAAATTTTTCACACAAAAGACAGATGATACCTGAGTACCATAACTCGGCATACGTGATTGAGCATTTGAAGCCGTTTTTTCAGATTTCAGTACCAGAAATCCATGATGGATAGCATCAACAAGTTCCTTTCGGTGCTGCAGAAATTGAAAAAAGGAAAGGAATCTTCATCCATATTCAGAAAATTCTCAGATTAGACTACTGCAACAATAGACAATATAATGTTCAAAACTGTCACATTAGGACAATGTGGAAAAGTAGTACGTAGTCTTTATTAAATTAAATTTCAACCCAATAGGTCCAACAAGCCTCCTTTTAAAGAATAAACTAGTCTACCGTGATGCTTGAAGGTGTTAACAAGACAGCACAAAACTTGTTGCACAGTTCTAATAAAGAAATTTAAGCAATGCCTTTCAAAAGCAAGACATTTAAACCCAAAGAGTTCTTATTCCTCAAAAATAGATCATACATCACATCTGGGAAGGAGCATAGAAAGTAATTTACTTTTACAAACACCAGTTGGCAAGTTTGGAAGAAGGCTCCAAAGGCAACTAAATCAATAAACTATTTCTTCTTTTTATTTTGGGGGGGGGGGGGGGGGGGGGGGGGGGGGGTTTAAATTCATAAAGACACCAAGAAAAGTTCACAGGCTTACCGACAAAACGTCTTCAACAGTCTCAAATGCACCATCACCAACAAGATCCAACAAATCACCAGCAATCTTCCAAAACAATTAAAAAATATATTTTTAAATGACCAGGAACTTAGTTGTCATGAAATACATGCTCAATAGCAACACTTGTAAAACATGAACAAAAAAGCCTACCCATACCTCTCTCACCAGGTTGTCTGAATCAAGAACCCGACAAATTGCCATCGCTAGTTCATCCCTGGAAAGCTGTGAGGTACATCCTTAACTATCCGATCGCATGCATCTCTTAACCAACTCAAATTAAAGTTTCCCCCATTAGAAGCACAAGGATTATGTTGAGAGTCATCATGTTCAAACCAGCCTTCATGAAACGAAGAATAAGGAGCAAAGCTTTCCTCACCCGGTAATTCTCCATCCTCCAAAGAAACATCCAACAGAAACCTTGTTGGTGCTTGAAAAATAAGGTCAGCACCAAATTCTAAATCATTAGAACTCCCATTTACATGCGTCTCCAAATCATGTAGAGACCCATGGTCAGTTGATACCAACCCAAAAAGATTTTGAGATACAGAGGCAACTCTCTCCAGATTAGCATCAGTAACCATGTGACCAAGAAGTTTTTGCAATTCTAACCTGCATATCAGTAGCACTAAGTTCAATAACGTATTTGTAAGTTCAAATTACACACTCATCTACATTTAACAGATGAACCAAGAGAGTGACGTTATTCAAGCACCACAGTGTCTGTATTTGGTAAGTCATATATGGTTTTTCTAATTTTGGTTTTTAGGCTATCATGTCACCAATATATTACACATTTTTATCTTATTAATGCAGAATTTCTCGCTAATACAATTCATGAATATCATAAGTTAGAAAAAAGATGCAGCCTAGGAAATAGCAAAATTCAATTCCTCGGTCATTTTATCTTCCATATTAACAGAAATAACATAAACATTGGAAGAGCAAATTTTTACTTCTTCTCGGCAATGTTTCTATCAACACTGTCCTCCTCCACTGGCATGCCAAAAAGACGGTATACGGCAACTGCCACCTCGTGAAACTCTTCTGAGGGCATTTCACCATCAATCAACTCCACTACTGCCGCAATAAACTGCTTGTATGCTTGTCGAACTTCAAAAGAGGCTGCACCTCAAAATCCCATTAACACAGAAACAGTAAGACAAGTTCCATGAAACAAGAGTGTGTGCGTGTGTGTTTTTAGTGCATAATTACAATATAGTAAGCAGGTACAACATTAGAGTACCTTCTTCCCACCGGTGTACAATCTTCCGGGCAAGCTCTGACTCATCAAGTGAGCTCGCAGAACTAAATAACACGGTTCAAAAATTCAAATAATTATTACCATATTATTTAGCAGAAAAGAAAGCAATTTGGAAATAAAATGCTTGCAATGGACCCAGCACAAATGTCATAAATCCTATAAAGGCCACAAGCAATGGGACCTATCACAGATTTCATAATCCTTATAAAGCTCACTTCTCTGATTTGGTTGCTAATAAGGGAAAAATAATTAAATGTCGGGCCTTAACTTAACTTGATTATATCATCCAAAGAAAAAGGTCGGTTTAACTAAGACAAATTGTATCAACCCCACTTCAGATGAGAACTTTTGTTTGTCAGTTCAACGCCGAAAATCATACCGTTAATATGTTCCACTAATTTCGACTAACCATTCAAAGTTCTAAGATTCAGGAGTCGAATTTCCTATACAAAAATAAGATTTCTCAGCAAATGACAAGAAAATATAAGAGGAATCGAATGAGAGAAAATGATTACTTGCGAGGCCTATTGTAGTTTTGGAGGATTAATTTCCGTTGGAGATAGGCCTGATCGACGTCGAAGGGGTCTCTCAGAGTGTTGGTCAAGCGAGGAAGCTGAACCAACATTATTGACGATTTTCGTCGATGATGATGATGACAACAGCAGTGTCGAAAATCCCGAAAAGTCGGAAATATCAAAAGCCTCTTTGAGCAATGACGACGACAATGAAGACTCCAGACCGGAGCGAGCGGTTGAACAAGTTGGCGGTCTGATGCTTGTTCTTGGGCTGCAAGCGAAGTGAAATATATAGAGACCCAATACACTCGTGGCATGCGCTCACACCATTAACAGCGAGGCAGATTTACGACCGGTTTGAACAACGAAAGTGTTTAACGTAATCTCATCTCATTATTATAATATTTTTAATTTTTATATAAAATATAATAAATAATTTAATTTTTTTAAATTTTAAAATAAAAATAATATTTTAATAATATTTTATTTAATTTTTAACTTTCATCTCATTTCAACTCACTATCTAAACGGCATCTCATTAACTAATTTAGGACACAAGACAAAATACAAAATTATCATCTCATCTCATTATTACACATTTTTCAAATCTTTAATAAAATATAATAAACAATTCAAATTTTTCACATCTCAAAATAATAATAATATTAAAACATAATATTTTAAATCTTCAAATATGAAAGTTAAATTGTTTATTATATTTTGTGTGAGAATTTAGAAAAATTGTTTTGAAATTTGAAAAAGTTGAATTGTTTATTATATTTTGTATGAGAATTTGAAAATTTTATAATAATGAGATGATGAGATGAGTTGAGATGAGTTGAGGTGAGTTTAGAATTTAAACGAGACCAAAATTCTCATCTCACCCTCCAAACCTGCCAAACTTTTAGAAAATTATGAAATGTGCAAATTTTACGTATTTCTTTTAGAAAAATGTAGAGTCTACTATTAAAAAAGGAAAATACTTCTCTTGACAATAGAAGCTATTGAGAGAAACTCTCATTTTATTTTTTAAAAAACTTTATGGTGAAGGAGATATTTTTTAATGAGTGTGATTTTTTTTTTTAAATGTTTAAAGGAATTTAAAAGAAGTTTGGAAAAAAAAAAAGAGCGAAATTTGCACTAGACACAATGTAGGGGTCGTCTCGGTGACGTCCATTAAAAAAATAATTTTTTATACAAATCTTATATTTACTCAATTTTTAGATTTATTTTTCCTTAAAATTAGATAGATCTCATAGATTAGATGTTGTAGTATAATTAATATCAATTTTTTCGTCACAACTAAAATACATCTATCTATACGTAATTAAAATTTCTAATTACTTTTTTTTCTTAATTCATGTTGGCTGCCTAGCGTCAACGAAAATTAGCCACCATTTTTAATCACTGAAAATTAGATCATCCCGATATTTCGATCTTAACTTTCAGTCAACTCTTAAGAGACTCTCATGATGGCAGTCGAAATAGTGATTTGAAGTTATCTTAAAGATAATTAATATTCAAGTTTTAAAAGTTTAGGGTTAATATCTTAGGGTTTTAGGAAATTAACTCGGTGTGATTTGGTTTGTTATATAATTGGTAGAATCACCATGGGATAGAATGTGATTCAAAGGGTCTAAAAGCAACCTCAACACATCTGGACCAAAGTTGCACCTATCATAAATTTATATTAGATAATTGTGAGCATCTCTACGCCATATGTGAAAGGTTAGATTCATAAAAATATATTAAAAAGAGAAAGTTTATTGTTGACATTGTGTTTTGTGGCTTGGGCAACTCGATGATTCCTCTCTAAGACCTACAAGACCCAATGAGACGAGAGCTTGGGGTGGTGATGGACGCATTTGATGCCTAAGTTAGGATTATCTTTTTGTGTGGAAAGTGCAAGGAGAAAGTATTCTAATCCCTTTACCTGAGCTCGGGACGTGCATATATACCTGGTCGTGGTGGTCCCCACCCTCTACTAATAGATCGTGCAAAAGTGTACTGGGCACTTTACTGGCAGCAGGATTCCCCTTTGTCATGTCAATCGTTGTCTTGCCATATTGTTCGTTGGTTTACAGTTTGTTTCTTGTTGCAAGTAAGGGGGAAGTGCGCGCACTGCCATGGTTGCAAAGGTGAGTGAATTTTGGGTTCTGACCTTGTGTGCTGGCCCCTCAGGCCATTTAATGTGGTGTGCTCGTTGTTCGATGGTATGGGTTGTTAACCAGAGCAGGTGAAGTGATTGGTTATTATATCTGATGGGCTCTTTTGGGCCCAGCTCGTCCTTGTGCTGGGTTATCTGCTAACCGATTTAGGCCTTGAGGGGAATAAGCCCAACATGGCCCAAAGAGAAGGAAGTAAACTCCATTCTCAGTACCCAGCGAATTCCCACCGCGCACGTGCGGTGAGAATTCAAAAACTGCTCGTTATGTTTAGTGTGACTCACTTGCCCATTACTGCGGGTTACGACCATGTTGCCACGTGTGAGGAGGTGGCTTGCCTTCCACACTAATACCAGTTAGTCAATGTTCCCCACCCACGCAATCCCTTCTTTTTTTGTGCTCGGGGCATGCGCAACGGTTTATTTTCTTCATCGTTGTGCACAGCATGAATCTCGGGATTTGCTCCTGGCTTTTCGTCTCTGATGGCTCCTGTCATTTCATGCGTTGGGTACCCCAACTGGCACGAGTCTCTATTTAAATCTCGTTTCCCCCTCATTTCCCACTTCCCTTTACTTCCTTCTTGAGTGTATGTTGTCTCCATGTTCTCCTTGCCTTCTTCTTCGAGTTCCTTCATTCTTCTTTGTTAACCATCCTCAACTTCCACCATTTCCTCATGTCAGATGACTCCCAAGAATAGTCCTCTTCATGGCCCCATGAAAGACCATTCCATACGCCCTAAGGGAACTCCTGGTGGCCTTGAAAGAATTCGGCCGTTGTAGAGCAATCCTTGTCCTTTAAAGGTAAAAAATGGGAATCGATAGCCTTCCTTCGTGTGTTATGGTGGATGTTGGATGTGCCTGACTCGGCAGTTTTAGAGGTCCTAGGCGGTCGTAACGATGTCGTTGACGACGCTGGTTTGGCAATAAAGGTGGCCCTCTTCCCTATGATGATCGTAAACGGGCTACGACTATTGTTTTTCTGACTTGTTCGCGATGTTTTTTACTACCTTGGCTTGGCTCCTGCTCAGCTCCATCCGAATGCGTGGCTGCTCTTGGTCGCAAGTTGTGTGATTTAATAGTTTGGCGTTAAACTCTAGGATTTAGGAATATCCCAATCTGACAGTGAAGGAGTTCCTTTCCGTGTAACGGGTGCTGCGTCTTGATGGGTAGTTGTGCAGTTTCAAGGCACTTGGTCAAAAACGAATCGTCGGCCTAGAGAAATGCTTTTTCCATATCAAGGATTAGACTAGGAGGTTTTCTTCTTGTCAGGCATGGGTTGGGAATATCCCAAGAGGGAGGCTATCCACCAGGAGTTTCCCATCCGGGTTGTTTGGACTATTGTACCGGACAACAAGTCCATCTTCATCGCTTTATCTGAATGGGAGGAGGCTAGACTAGAGGTCATCCTGTCCTGGGCAGGCTCATCTTGATGACTTGATGTCAGACTTCGTGCTGACCAACGCTAACATCCGTCGCCACCTCTTTACCTTGGACCGGTATTATGTCCTTGTTCGACGCTTTCTGTGGGAACCCACCACTTTTCAAGGCCAGAAAAGGCCTTCTAGTCCTTCTGCGACTGGTGGCAGGAGGAGGAGACCTCGGGTCAACTACGATACCACTGGGACGTCTTCAAAACCCAAGAAACAGGCTTCCCAGCACGAAATCCCAATCCCACACTCGAAGGCATCGAGTAATAGGACTATGGCAAGCTAGCTTCTCGACCAACTCGTGGCCCCAACTATCTCCACTCCACCGAATTCTCAAGCGATGACTTCTCAGGTGATTGTCGCAAATCCTACCCCACCAGTCACTCTCGGGGGCGAATTGGACAAAGATGAGGCCGATTTTCGGATGGCTTTCTTCAAGGCATTTCTTAACCCTGCCTCGAAAGGGTTCTGGCATCAGTGGTGCCCTTCGAAGATGTTGTCGAGACATCTATGTTTGTTCCCACCAAGTTCCTGGTTGATGCTTCTGCCGCCGTCGCTTTCAACTCGGTGGGTGCGAGTCCCGGCCATAATGAAGACAGCCCAAGACACCCTCTTGTTGTCGATCTCAGTGACGACAGAGTTTCCATACCTTCTTCGCCCTTCAGCCAGACCTCTGAACCCGAGTTGCCTCATTTTTTGCCATTGAGGAGCCCACACTCGAGGCACCCCTCAATTGCGAGGAGGGAGAGGCCAATTTGGAGGCGGGAGAAACCGTCGTGCACGGGTAAGAGATGACACAAGAGTCTCCTGACTTGAGGGGATCTCCGGTGCGACCCAAGTGCGATGGGACTTAGCTCGAGACGTTAGAACCTCCCTTGGTGGAGACTATAATTCCTGAGGTCGGGGACCTAGAAGGGGAAGTTTCTTGAGATGATCCTCTGAAGGCATTCAAGGAGACATCAGAGCTTAGGCTTGCTTTCAGGTGGAGGGCAAGAGGCTACGGGAGGTTCTAGTGGTGTCGGCTCTTCCCGGGTGTCCACCCCACAGGTTTTTGACCCTTCCTAGCAGTTAGATAGAATTGGCCCGTCTATGTCCACTTGGGAGAGCCATCCAAGGTTTTGACGCCGCTTGGGTTGAGACCATCAACGCGAGGCCAAAAAGTTGAGGGGATTGTTTTTGCAGGTACTTGCACAAGACTTAGTCTGTCTTTCCCGGTTGGTTTCCCTTGGCTTTTTGTCCTTATCCTTGTATGTTTTCCAGGGAGTTGACTGGTTGGCTGGCCTTATTATGGAGGAGAGGGAGCTCTAGGAAGAGGTTCGGGTGCTCAGGTCTCTCGTCCTCTTTGCTCACCTAGAGGTCCTCAAGGCGAAAGGGGAAGCAGATGAAGCGTCCCATGAAAAAGACGTCGTGGTGGAGAATATAACTGAGCTGGAGGCCAGCTACAAGCGGCGGAAGTGTAAGTTGGCTAAAGCTCGCCAGGAGGTGGCCTTCCTCACAGATAATTTGGCTGTCACAGGACGAGGCTGTACATTCTCTTCTAGAGGCCAAGTTCTTGAAGGAGGATAGGGACTAGTTTCAGAATTAGATGGACCAATGCGAAGATGAGATGGTGGAAGTCAAGGGATCCCTTAATGCCCTTCACGGGCAAAAGGCACAATTGGTCGAGCAACACAACACAGACATCAGGCAGCATAACAGGCTGACCAGTAGGTATACCGAGCTGATCAAGTCGGTGCAGAACAAGAGGGAGGCCCTGAAGAAGCACGCCGCCCAGACTAAGATTGTGGAGTTCGAGCTAGCTATGGCGCGTGACACAGTCCAGTCTTGGGACCTTCAAATCCAAGCCCAAAAGGCTCGATGAGAGGACACCTTTTCCCAGTTAAAGAATGTTAAAGGCGTCTGGGACTTAGCCTGGGGCTACACCTATAAGGAGGGCCTTGAGAGGCTGAAAGACCACCTTTTGCAAAACCCAGGAGCTGATCTAAGGGCTCTCGACCTAGCTTCCCTCAAGTTTGACTTACAGTTTTTTCACTTTGTAAGGACCCTGGGCAAAGACTTGGTACTTGCTGCCTTTCTTGATCCCCCTAAGCGCCCTCAGTTTTAGGAACCTCTCGTAACTTCCCTACTTTCAGTTTGCGAATACTTGTAATAATAATAATGTTTTTGCAAGTAACACTTGTACCGAATAATAAGTACATTGCTTGTTTTCTAGCTTTCCCTAGTCTTTCTTTGTTTATTTTTTGCTCATTTACCTTTGCTATGGATTTGATTGTTGGTTTGGTCATTTTTGGCTTTATGAACAAGAGGGCTAGAAAGTCATGTGACTCGTGCCCGATTCGAACCTCGTTGGTCATCAGCAAGTCAAAGGACTTGTGTCTGACGGGCCGTTTGGGCAAATCCGAGGACTTGTGCCCTGCTTGACTTCACGACAAGTCCATTGACTTGGCTTGGTTGCACAAAGGTTTGCAAGTTGAGGGACTTGACGCCGTCTAGGCAAGTCTTTGGACGTGTGCCCAGCCTGACTTTGCAGCAAATCAAGGGACTCAGCTTGATTGGCAAGTCACGAAACTTCTGTTCGACAGGCCTTCTGGGCAAGTCCGAGGACTTGTGCCAACTTGATTTCAGGGCGAATTTATGGACTCGGCTTGGTTGTACGAAGGTCAACAAGTCAAAGGACTTATGTCCTGCGAGTCATCTGGGCAAGTTCGAGGACTTGTGGATGGCCTGACTTCGCAACGAGTTTAGAGACTCGGCTTACTTGCACGAAGGTCAGCATCTCTAGGGACTCGACTTAGTTATTTTACTTGGGGGGATAGCTTGAGAGAAATGCGCATTCACTTTCATAATTTGGTCAATTGCACTCACTTCAATAATTTTCCTTTTACACATGCATTGGTGAATTACAATCTTCAGGTGCTCGGCATTCCACGGGTGAGAGAGCTCTTTCCCTTTGTTGTCTTTCAGGCGGTATGACTCTGGCCAGTTGCTAGCTGTTACCATGAAAGGTCCCTCCCATCATGGTCCCAACTTCCCTTCTTCTTGCGTCGTGACCCCAGTTTATTTCAACACCAAGTCGCCTTCCTCAAAGGATCTAGGCCTGACCTGCTAGTTGAAGTATCGCTCAACTTTCCTCTTGTTGCTTTCCGTTTGGATCTCGTCCTCCTCTCTTCTCTCTTCCAGCAAGTCCATTTCTTATTTCATCTTTTTCTTTAGGGTTCCCATCAGAGTTTTGTTGGTTGTATCGACTTGTCCGTTGGATTGCAGATGGCCAGGAGAAAAGTATTTGAACTTGATTCCGAATTCCGCACACCATTCTTGGTAATGAAAGGAGTCTAATTGTCGGCCCTTTTTTATATGATGCTTTAAGGGATGCCAAAGCGGCAGACTACGAACTTCCACAGGAACCTTATGATAGTTGCTAGAGTTTCCGCTTATACCCATTTGGTAACGTAGTCGACCGCAACAACTACGAACCTTAGTCTCCCTTTGCCTGGAGAAAGTGGTCCAACCAGATCCAATCTCCACTGTGTGAAAGGCCACGGGGACATGATGGACGTCAGCTCCTCTGTTGGATAGTGCTAGACCGGCACGTGCACCTAGCACTTCAAGCATATTCTCACTAATGCTTTGGTATCTTTAAGGGCGTGGGGCCAGTAGTACCCCACCCTCATTACCCTTGCGGCTAGCGTTTTGCCTGGCTACTGTAGACTCCTTCGTGTATTTCGACCAGTATATACTAGGTCTCAACTTGTGAGATGCATCTCAAGAGTGATTCAGATAAGCCATTTTTTTATAAGACTTCATCTATTATTGTGAAGCGTGTCGCTTAATTCTTGACATTTCGAGCCTCTTCCCGATCGCTTGGCAACTCATTGATGTTGAGGTATTTCATTATGTCTTATGCCCACTCTGGTGTTTCAGGGGCAATGACTGAGACCTCAATCCCCATGGCAGGTAAGCCCATTGTCTGAGTTACTGTGTTTTCTGATAGGCCTGAATCTTCTTGTCATGAGGCCGTTTGTGCCAGCTTATCGGCCCCCGGTTCTCTCCCCTCAGTATTTGCTGGATGTGGAAGTAACGGAAGAAGTCGCTCTCATTTCCCACCAATTGAAGGTATTTTTTCAGTTTTACAACTTTAGTGGTGAACTCGCCTCATTCCTAGCTGTGACTATTTAGGAGTCTACCTTGACTTCCACTTCTGTCGCTCCCAATGCTTTGGCTATTGCTAGTCCAGCTAGCAGTGCTTCATACTCGGTTTCATTGTTGGTTGTCTTAAAAGAGAGCTTGATCATATAGTTGTGTTCTTCACTAGCCTTTGTGAAGATGTGCATTCCTACCCCCCGCCAGCCCGACAGGACAAGCCATCGACGTAGACTTGCCAGGGCTTTTCTACTGGTGTTATCAGCACTTCTTCTGGGAAGCCCGTGAACTCACTTATAAAGTCTGTCAGCACTTGCCCCTTTATCGCCTTGTGAGAGGAATATTTAATGTCGAAATCGCTCAATTCAATAGCCCAGTTCAACAGACTGCTCGAGGTGTCTGGTATCTGTAGGGCCTTCTTGGGAGGAGTGTCTGTGAGCACCATCATGGGGTGAGCTTGGAAGTAGGGCCTCAGCCACCTGGCGGTAACCACCAAGGTAAAAGCCATCATGTCCATCCGTGGGTACCTCGCCTCGGCGCATCTAAATGCTTGACTTGTATAGTAAACAGGCTACTGTCAGCCTTCCCGTTCTTGAACTAGGACTGCCGACATGACATGTAGTGACACCGATAGGTATGCCAGCAAAACTTCTCCCATTTTTGCTTGATTGAGGAGTGATGGATGAGTCAGGTATTCCTTCAACTTCTCGAATGCCTAGCTGCATTCGTCATTCCAGTCTTGCACTTTCCTCAGAACCTTGAAGAACGGTAGGCATTTATCCATTAATCGTGGGATGAACTGATTTAGAGCGGCCACTCGTTGAACCAATTTTTGCACCTCGTTGATGTTCCAAGGATAAGACATGTTCATTATCGCTACAACCTTTTATGGACTGGCAAAGGGCATTCCACCGCCGCCACTATGATCGATTTTCTGGTAGTTAAATCTCCTTCCTTCTATTCTAGGACATTCAAACTTGAATAACTTGAAAGTCATGACCTCCACCTATCACCTGGCGATTAAATTCCTGAAGAAAGTAGGTGTAGGAGAAGTTTGTGGCGAACAAGTACCAGCACGAGAGTGCTATATACAAGAGTTCAAGAATGGAGGGAAAGACATGCGAATGGTAGAAAACTCAAGTTTTGGAGAAGTGCCACCACTGCCATCGGAGCTCATTGATTACGAGATGGAAACTAAGGACAAGCAGAACCTAAAGCAAGCAGAGGTGAATGAGTCTCTAGAGCTAGTGGTCCTTGACCCAAACCATCCTGAAGCTACCACAAGGATCGGGACCAGAGTGGGGCCCGAAATAAGCCAGTAGTTAAAGCATCTCCTGATTGAACACAAAGTTCGTCTAGAATCATGAAGACATGCTTGAAATAGACAACAAAGTCATCAAGCATTGTCTCTGCGTAAGCCCAAAGGCCAAGAAGGTTCAACAAAAACAAAGGAACTTCAGCACAAAAAAGTACATGGTCGTAGCCGAAGAAGTTGACTACATGCTAGCGGCATGATTTATTCGAGAAGTCCACTACCCTGAAATGTTGTCCAATGTAGTGCTGGTAAAGAAGTCAAATAACAAATGGAGAAGATGTGCGTTGACTTTACCGACTTGAATAAAACATGCCTGGAAGACAGTTTCCCTTGCCACGCATTAACCTAATAGTATACTCCACTGCAGGACATTGCATGCTAAGCTTCATGGACGCCTATTCAGGATATAACTAGATCAGGATGAGCCAAGACTATAAAGAAAAGATGTTGTTCATAACTGATCACGGGTTGTATTGTTATCAAGTTATGCCTTTTGGGATGAAGAATGATAGGGCAACTTATCAAAGAGTAGTGAATCGTATGTTCAAGAAGTAGAAAGGCTGGAACATATGGGTTTATGTAGACTATCTGCTTGTAAATAGTAGAGAACCCGAGCAATATATAGCCAACATGTGAGAAGCTTTCGTCGTCCATTGGCAATACAAGATGAAGCTTAGCCTTGTGAAATGTGCCTTTGGTGTAAATTTAGGCAAGTTTTTGGGCTTTATGGTCTCAAAAAGGAGGATAGAAGCCAGCCCAGAAAAGATCAAGGTGATAATCGACAAGAAGCCACATCAGAACATAAACGAGGTGCAAAGGCTAACTAGACCAGTGGCGGTGCTCAACAGGTTCGTCTCCAGGTGTTGCGGAAAGCACAATCCTAGAATGGCGAATGAAACAAGGGTTTGAAAAGTTAAAAGAGTATCTATCCAACCC